>NW_026264258.1:3066084-3070137 GCF_000817695.3 Arachis duranensis
CATTTTCCCGAGAGGATTGAAAGTAGCCACCGCTGATGGTGAACCCCTATACACAGCTTGCCATGGAAAGGAGTAAGAAGGATTGAGTTGAAGCAGTAGGAAAGTAGGCGTCCTTGAGCCATACAGTATCTCCATTCGCTTGTCTGAAATTCCCACTATTGATTTACATAAGTATTTCTATCCCTTTTATTTATTTTATTTATCCAATTTAATTCCATTTGACTCTATGATTCCACTCACTAACTGAGATCTACAAGATGACCATAGCTTGCTTCATACCAACAATCTCTGTGGGATCGACCCTTACTCACGTAAGGTTTATTACTTGGACGACCCAGTACACTTGCTGGTTAGTTGAACGGAGTTGTGAATTCAACTGGTGCCACAATAATAATTTCATACAACTTAAAGAACAGTGATCACAATTTCGTCCACCAATGGTCCCTTGACTCTTTTCGGTGATGATTAGGCAAATGGAGTGCCGAGATAATACCCTTCCTGTCACATTGGACGCTGTAACGGCTAGTTGATGTGGCGAGGGTTGTATTTGTATCCAATTTAGTCCTCCCTTGTTAAAACTTTGTCATTATAACTCAGATAAATAATAAGATAATTAGGGTTTCAGAAACTAAATTAGATACAAATACAATTCTCGACATGTTAGCTAGCCGTTGCAGTGTCCAGCATGGTAGGGAGTGTGTCGTCTTAGCACTTCGTTTGCCATATCATCGCCGAAAATAGTCAAAGGACCACATTGGTGCCCGAACTTGAATCTGGAGGACCAATATAGATAATTTTAAACTTCGGAGACCAAAATGAGTAATCACGTGAATATCAGGGACCAAAATGGAGATTTAGTCCACCCCATTGATCTCCTAGTCTTGTAAAAGTCTCCGTTGACCATGCATGCAATGGTACTTCATAGCATTCCAACCATGTTCTTCTTGTCTCACTTCTCTCACTCTCATCCCATCTCCATACCATATATAACACTTTTAATAGGTCATTCATTCTGAAAGTGTATGCTTCCTCCGCGTTAGCTAATGTGTCAAACGTTAGCATTGCTTTGTATGCACCCAATTCCCTTACATGCGTTACGCTTGGCCAATCGTTATGAATCTTTTGGCGTGCCTGAAAATTGATCATCTTCTTTGTGCCTCCCACAATACTCCTTTGTAACCATATAACATTATTTTTTGCCACTGGTATTTCTTTTTCTTCGACCATCCGTTCTTATTTGGATCTTTGACATACGCATCCCTCGAATTCTTATCCACATGCTCTTCCTTCTTCTTTGTATTCCTGTTCTGCTGAGATCCACCTTCCTCTCCTTGTCTTGTGAGATCTTACACTTCTTTGCCTTTGTTCTCTTTCAGACCAGGTTTTCTTCTATACTTGACTTCTGCTACAAAATTTTTTTTTTCTCTCAACACCATATGATTCATTTTTGCAACGGCCATTAAAGCTCTCCCATTTGTAGTGTACTGGACAAAAACGAATAGATAGATCTGGCCATTCTTATTCTTACGTGCCAGATAAATGTCTATTATCCTACCCGTCCAATTGAACAGACTGAATAGTTCGCGTTTTGATATATCGACTGGGAGATTATCAACAAATACTGAGAAAGAATCATTTCCAATCGATGATACTCATCTTTGTTCCAAACTCTGGAATCCTTGCCCTGTTTTGTCGTTTGCCTATGACTACTACCCCTCCCGGTATTTACCCACCCACTGTTTCTCCACCGCTCTCTCTCTCATCTCTCCCCTTTTAGTTAGAATCTACGATTTTTTTTAAAATTAGTTTTATCAATTTCTGTAAACACCGTTATGAATTTTATATCTATGTATTACAGGGTCAAAATTCTAAAGCATCGCTAGATTTAGTTGAGTATTCCTTTCTTTGTGGTGGCAACACTGGCGATAGAAAAACTTTGTTACAGTTGTTGAAATGAACTAGACATTGTTATTACGAAAAGAAACTAAATGGGACCATAACATTCAATAATTGGCTTATTATTTAGAACACAGACGATCATATAAAACATATGGGGTTTTAAGAAAGTTTTATTTTAAAGGTCTATTAAAATAAATGTGTTATTTATAATATTTTTAAAAAAGAAAAGAAAAAAAAGAATAAATGTGTTATTAATTATATTAATTAAAATTTGTGTTCTCATATAATAATAATTTTGTGTATTTACATCAGTTTCTAACATTAATAAAATAAAAAACAGAAACTTTGTTTTCCTTAGTTTGTACATTTATTTGGAGACAATTATTATGTTTTTATTTTTTTTATATTCATTGAAAACATAATGTATTTAGACAATAACAAAAGGCATCATGGTTCTTATTGTTCAAACAAATTATTTTTTAATGAATTTAATAAAAAATAAAAATACGTTTAATTTTTAAAAATAAAAAAAAACTATTATAATCCTCGTAAATTTCGTCAACCAACCCATCACCGATAATGCTTCCATATATCAAAGTCATATAGTTTTATATCTCAATCGATAATAATAAATTAAATTAAATGAGTTATCATGATTCATGGTTCACATTAAATATGTATGGCTCTGTGTGATTTTGAGAGCATAACATAACAATATACGAAAAATAAAACATAAAAGATAGATATATAAAAATATTTAATTTATATATTTTGTTTGGTGATAAATTAAAATAAATTATAAAATTTTAATTTAATCTTTTTTTTAAAGCAAAAGGTTTAAGAAAAAAATATAGTAATAGAAAATATAATTATAAAAGATTAATGAAAATAATAATAAAAAAATAAAAATAAATTAAGTCTCTTATTAGTATTTTTAGTGTCTTTTTTTATTAATAATTTAATATTTTTAAATATAATGTCTTAATTTTTATCTTATCTATTAAACATAATTGTTTTTTTATAGCTGACTCACCCCATTTATAGCACAGATCTAAGCGAGACGGATCGACCCACTCTATTTATGACGTGGACCTAAGCGTGACGGGAGACCAACCTACTTTACTACCCCTTATTTGTTGAGGATGCACAAAATGTGACCACAAAAAAGAAAACAACTATTCAACACTTAAAATCAGTGTCCATTAGCAGAGATTTCTTAATCAGTGATAGCTACATTAAACTCATGGCTGTATTTTTTTTATTGATTTTCCATCATTCAAAAAATACTATGGAGTTTTTTTTTTTTCATAAATAAGCACTGAGCATTAAAATACACAACCAATTTCATTAACAAGGCATCTGTGAGAAAAAAAACAAGAGATAAAAAGGAAGAAAATTATACCATTAAACTATAAAAAAATCTAATATTTTTAGACAAAATATCCATTAAACTATAAAAAAATTCTAAAATCTCTGCTACAAATATTCAAACATAGCTAATATAAAGAAACATAAAAAATAATCCCATCCATGAAAATAAATTAAACGTTCAATTTCATAAAAAAAAACTCTAATCAAAAGAGCATAAAATATCCAACACAAAATAACACTATTTGATGAGTTAGCTATACAACAATAATCTAAAGAATTTTAACTAACTTCAATTCTAATGTTAAATGCTAGCTAGCCACTTGTAATTGAATATTAAATGAGCATTTAATGTTAAAAAAGTTATGAAATTATATTTCTTAGAATATTAAGTTTATTTATTATAAAAAAAAACAAGGTGTTTGTTTTAATAGTACAAATTATTAGGAATTTCTTTTAATATTCCTAAGAATAGAGTATGATTGTTTCTTTTACTAATGATGGAAATATAAGGCTCTAATATCATTTCCTACTTCATATCCTGAAATTTGTTTTCATCTTCATTTTTAACGACGTGGAGACGTTCTTTTCCATTTTAATTTAATTTCATTCACACAAGGAAATATAGCTCCACGAAGGTCCACAGAATTATTGGATCAATAAAAACTACAGTAATTTTTGTACAATTAATAAGATAAAATAAATTTAGTATTTTTTAATTATATAATATAATAAAAATAATAAACGTCAAATTCTCAAATATTAAATAAAGTATATAATTAAATG
>NW_026264258.1:3070191-3102233 GCF_000817695.3 Arachis duranensis
ATGTTAAAAACAAAATTAAAATAAATTAAATACTAAATTTTTTTATTTTAAAAAATATACTTTATCTTATTTATATAAATACACATGATGTCTTATTCAATTCACTTTTAATTTTCACAAATATACATTTAATTTTACTTTTCTGATTTTATATAAGGGAAATTTTTTTACGTCTATAATTTTTTTACTTAAATTATTTAAAAGTAAAAATTAAAAAAACCCCACTCTTTTATTTTTAAATTCTACATATAACATTTAGATACCATAAAAAAAAATCTTCATATAAACATATTAACCCACCGCTTTCTTTCATTTTTCAATCATCACATACATACTCATCTTAATATTTATTTCATATATATCTTAACACATTCATAAACAACGGCAATTATCTTTTACTTTTTATGCATATCCTCTCTACATAGACTAATTAATAACCTTGCTCTATGGTTACAAAGGCTACTATCCTCATTGTTAGTTTTCAACTGTATTTTCTTCAGTTTAGTAAATTAAAGACTAATTTATTGTGATACTAAATTTTATTTAAGAGTTTATTATTGGCCAATAAATTATTGTATTTATAAGACAAAATTTGAATCCCAACATTAATTTAAACAGACTGATAAATTAACCACTAGGCCAACTTAATTTAATTTATTATCCTCATTGTTAAAGTAAATAAAAGAGTCAAATGGTAAGATGTAGTTTATCTATATGTGCATGTAGGGATCTCAAAGATACATTTACTTCAATGTGGCATTTTATAGCTAAAAAAATCTTAACTTTAGGAATAACAACGCAATTTGTATTTATGGATATCCAATCCACACTTACCTTATTAAAGGGATTTAATTATTCTATCACTCTTTATAATTTTATTAAATTTTTAATTAAATTTTTATATTTTTTAATTAAATTTTGTTATAAATTTTGTAATTAAATTTCTATCGTGATAAAAATGTTAGAATTAACAGAATATTCTGTTAAACAAAACGAATATACTTAATATTTGACTGAATATTCTGTATAATTTAATAAAATATTTCATTAATTTTAATATTTTTGTCACGATATAAATTTAATTATAAAATTTAATTAAAAAAATATAAAAACTTAATTAAAAATTCAATAAAATTATAAGAATCGAGAGAATAATTAAACTTATTAAAACAGATAATTACCTGACTCTATATTAGCTAGATTTTTATCGGAATAGAAAGAGATCAGAATTTAAGTATATTCTATATATATAGAAAATAATGATGTATATCCAATTTTTAATATTATTTTATTATATTTTTCTCTTTCTTGACAAGTTCTGCCGACAATTTCTTTTTTTCTTTTTCAAGCATCGCTAAATTTAGTTGAGTGTTCCCATCTTTGTGGTGCCAACACTGGCGATAGAAAAACTTTGTACAGTTGTTGAAGTGATTGAGCAACTAGACACTGTTATTACGAAAAGAAACAAAATGGGACCATAACATCCAATAATTGGCTTATTATTTACAACACAGACGATCATATAAAACACATGGGGTTTTAAGAAAGGTTTATTTTAAGGTGAGTTTTATGATGTAGAAAGAAAGATTTTTTTATATGTGTATGTTTGTGTTATTAAAAAGGTAGTGTGACAAGTATTTAAAAAGAGAGTAAATCAAAAGACAAAATTTAATATGTTATAAATAAAATATAGTATATTTTGTCTTATGTAACATATAAATAATGTATTGATTAAATAGGTTAATTATATTTATGTTAATTAATTATTAAAGATAATATTAGACCTTGTATGATTTTTTTATTTTTGGACTTTTTGAATGTACACTCTCTCTCTCCAAAAATATTAACTTTACACACAAAAATTTATTAATATTTATTTATTTTAATATATACCTTTTTTTCTTTTTTGATGACTTAGATATATTTACATATTTTAACCGACAAAAAAACATATAACTTTATGTATTTATACACATTTAAATTAATGGTAATTATTAATATTTATTTATTTTAATATATTCCATTTTCCTTTTTTGATGACTTAGATATACTCAATTTCACAAATATAAAAATGTATTTACATATTTTAACCAACAAAAAAATATATAATTTTACATATTTACATACGTTTAAATTAACGGTAATATTTATATATATTTAATTTAAATATTATATCAATATATCTGTCAATATTATTCTGGGTACATATAGATATTTATAAAAAAATATTATTCAAACACCACATATTCTTGACATCTTATAAAAATAGTTTGTTATTAATTATTTATATATTTAAATTTTTTTAATTAATAAAACAAAAAAAATTATATTTAATTGTTTAAAAAATATTGATGTCAAAATAGCATTTGTAATACTGCCATTTTTATGGTGTAGCAAGAGAGAATATATATTTTGGGAGAGTTGATTTTTTTAAAAAATGAAAATTGTAATAAGAAATTTTGTTTTTTGTTATAAAGGGAAATTAAAAATAAATTAATTTTAATATGGTGTTAGTATAAAATAATTTTATATTTACATCTAATGACGTAACACTACGTAAAAAAAATAATTATTTTTTATAGACAGTGTGAATTGTCATCCAAAAGACGAAATATAATTACACAACTGTGTAAAACACATTTTACACTGTCAATACATCAAAATTAAACTCACTAAAAATTCCAATAATAATCCATACTCTAAGACATACAATCTTGGGTGGATGGAACAACCTTATAGATCTTAGAATTTCAACAATAATTCTCACGGCGGTTTTCAACAGAACAATCATAATAACCGCTAATTTCAGTCTCATCAACAACAACCATCTCAGCAGGCAAACTCTCAATTCCAACAAGATTCTAATTGGGAGATGAGGAGGAGTTTTATACAGAAAACCAGAGCCTCCATTAGAAATTTGGAGGTACAAATGGGCCAACTGAGCAAGCAAATACATGAGAGGTCTACAAATACAATTTAAAACTTGGAGATTCGGATGGGTCAATTAGCCACAAAAGTTAATGAAATTGATAAGAGGACCATTAATAGTCTTCCTGGTAACACAATTTCAAATCCAAGAGAGGAATACAAGGCCTTTCTAAAATAACATGTAAGTTACCATTTATGACGTGTCAAATTTTAATTGGTTATCATCTTAACCATAATTAGATTATTTTGTAATTTATCATTTGAGATGGGTAATGATATAATTTCTTAAAATATCAAACTCCCACTTATGTTACCTTTTTACTCCTCCATTCTTTCTTCATGGCGTAGCTTCGCCATCGTCGTTGTGACGAGAAGAGCCAACATCGTCTCATCATTTCTGATCTTCTGTCCTCTCACTCGATCTCTCTTTTTACAATGGATCACTCCTTATCAACATAATTAATTGTTAGTTTGGTTATTAAAATTTTTTATTAAAAAATATATCTTTATTTAGTTATAGAACATATACTTCGTATATAAAATATATATAATATATAATATAATAAATCTATTCAAAGTACTTAAAAATATAATTAAAATCAGGAATATACAAATATAATAATAAAATTTGTATTTTAAATAAGTAAACATCTTTTATCATACATAAATTATTTAAAAAAATGAATAAATAATTAAAATTAATAACACAAATTTAAAATGATAAAATTTAACTTTCTTACAAGTATTTTTTATAGTATTTTTATTCTTTTAAATTTTAATTTATTAGTACTTTATTATTTACTTAATAATTAAATAAATTATTTTTATAATTTTTTTGTATTATCTTAAAGAAGAGATCAATGTAACAATTTAAAAAATAACATAAAAATGATATTTTAAATAAAAAATAGTTAATATTAAAATTTTTAAATGCAAAAATAAATTGTATAAATATTTAAGAGATAAATATAAAATACATGCCTAAAATAAATAAAACAGACAAAAATAATTTTCTATTTCTCAAGATTACTTCTATTTATATGTTTTATTTATTTTAGGCATGTATTTTATATTTATCTCTTAAATATTTATATAATTTATTTTTGTATTTAAAAATTTTAAAATTAAATATTTTTTATTTAAAATATTATTTTTACGTTATTTTTTAAAATGTTATATTGGTCTCTTTTTTTAAGATAATACAAAAAATAATTTCTCATAAAAATAATTTTTTAAATATTAATTAAATAATAAAATATGAANAAAGAATAAAATATTATAAAAAATACGGTAAAAATGTTAGATTTTATTATTTTAAATTTGTGTTATTAATTTTAACAATTTATTCAATTTTTTTAAATAATTTATATATGATAAAGCATATGTTTACTTGTTTAAAGTACAAATTTTACTATTATATTTATATGTTTATAATTTTAATTATATTTTAAGTACTCTAAATAGATTTACTTTATTATATTCTATTATATTTTACATATAAACATATATTTTATTATGTAATTAAATAAAGATATATTTTTTTAATAAAAATTTTAATAATCAAACTAACCATTAATTATATTAGTAAGTAGTGATCCACAGCAGCAGAAAGAGGGATCGAGTGAGATGACATCAGCATTAGGAAGGACGGAAATTCAACGACGTAGTTAAGAAATGATGCACTGAAGATTACTGTGAGAGGGCAGTAGATAACGACGACGACTGCGATGTTTGGAAGGAACGAAGCTACGCGATAAAGAAAGAATTGAGGAGTGGAAAAATATTTCAATCTATAGAAGTGAGATTTTGATATTTTAATAAATTATACCATTACCCATCTCAAATAATAAATTACAAAATAATCCAATTATGGTTAAGATAATAACCAATTAAAATTTGATACATCATGAAGGATAACTTACATATTATTTTAGAGGAGGTTGAATAGTATTCACCTAAAATAAAATAAGTTTAGTATTTCTTAATTATATAATATAATAAAAATAATAATAAATGACAAATTCTCAAATATTAAATAAAGTATATAATTAAATAATATTTGAAATGTTAAAAACAAAATTAAAATAAATTAAATGCTAAAGTTTTTTTAATTTTTTAAAAATATAACTTTATTTTATTTATATAGATAACATAACACATGATGTCTTATTCAATTCACTTTTAATTTTCACAAATATACATTTATTTTTACTTTTCTGATTTTATATAAGGAAAATTTTTTGTCTATAAATTTTTTTATTTAAATTATTTAAAAGTAGAAATAAAAAAAAACTTATTCTTTTATTTTTAAATTCTACATATGAAATTTAGACACCATAAAAAATCTTCATATAAACATATTAACCCACCACTTTCTTTCATATTTCAATCATCACTTACATACTCTTAATATTTATTTCATTTTTCTTTATATGCATATCCTCTCTACATAGACTAATTAACCTTTGTCATTGTTGGTTTTTTATGGTATTTTTTAATTCAATAAGACAAAGATTAATTTACTACGATATTAAGCTCTATTTAAAAATTTATCGTTAGTTAATGAGTTATTATATATACAAAACATAATTTAAACTTCCTAAATTTAAATAGACTAATAAATTAACTATTAGATAGAGCAATCCAATTTAATTTATTATCGAAATTGTTAAAGTCAATAAAAGAGTCAAATGATAGATGTAATGTATCTATATGTGCATGTAGGGATCTCAAAGATACATTTACTTTAATGTGGCATTTTATAGCTAAAAAAAATCTTAAACTTTAGGAATAATAACGCAATTTGTATTTATGGATATCCAATTCACACCTGTCTTATTAAAGCAGATAATTACCTGACTCTATATTAGACAGATTTTTATCGGAATAGAAAGAGATCAAATTTTAAGTGTACCCTATAAAATAATGATGTATGTCCAATTTTTAATATTATTTTATTATATTTTTCTCTTTCTTGGCAAGTTCTGCCGACAATTTCTTTTTTTCTTTTTCAAGCATCGCTAAATTTAGTTGAGTGTTCCATCTTTGTGGTGGCAACACTGGCGAAAGGAAACAAAATGGGACCATAACATTCAATAATTGGCTTATTATTATTTAGAACACAAACGATCATATAAAACACATAGGGTTTTAAGAAAGGTTTATTTTAAAGGTCAACTAAAAGAAATGTGTTATTAATTATATTAATTAAAATTTGTGTTATGTAATAATAATTTTGTGTATTCACATCAGTTTCTAACATTAGTAAATGAAAAACAGAAACTTTGTTTTCCTTAGTTTGTATATTTATTTGGAGACAATTATTGGGTTTTTATTTTTTTATATTCATTGAAAACATAATGTATTTACTATTTTTTTAATGAATTTAATAAAAAATAAAAAAATATTATAATTCTCGTAAATTTTGGCAATTAATCCACGGCTTTGAATCTCCCTAACTCTAATTTAAAAAAAAAGTTATAAAATGATAAATACATCTATAAATACCCATCAAGTATGTAGTTGGACCAACAATCAAATCCACAAGCTCTATAATCAAATTAAGCTTTTCTTTCCCAAAAGAAATTTTAGGCAGCATGGCAGAAGATCAACCCTCCCTTTTGCAAAAATTTGTTCAAGATGAGTTACCCCAAGAACTTAGGGATTTGGTATCAAACCTGCCAATGGAAAATGGTTGGGCAGAAAAACACCTTTACCAATACCAAGGCTTTTGGTACAACCCTTTTATCCTTCAAGCCCTAGTAACTCTTCAAAAGCACTTTCATGCAAATGACAATGATATCTTCCTTGTTTCAATTCCAAAATCAGGCACCACTTGGCTTAAGGCATTAGCATTTTCCATAGTAAATAGAAGTAAGTATCCGAATTTCCAAAATCACCCTTTGATCAATAATAACCCTCATGCTCTTGTACCCTTTTTGGAGTTTGACCTAAATTCCAGCAATGAGTTTCTTCCTAATTTCAACTCGTTGTCGCGGTCATCATCGTTATTCTCTTCTTCTCCAAGGATCATATCCACTCATTTTCCCTATGTCTCGTTACCGAATTCAGTAAAAGAATCGTCTTGTAAGATAGTATACCTTTGTAGAGATCCTAAAGACATTTTAATTTCACGTTGGCATTTTACAAACAAATTGCGAAAAGGAATCACAGACAACTTCTCACTTGAAGATGCTTTTGAGATGTTTTGCAAGGGAGTGAGTCCTGGTGGACCCTTTTGGGATCACATGTTAGGGTATTGGAATGAAGGTATGAAAAGTTCAAATAATAAGAAGATAATGTTTCTAAAGTATGAAGAGATCAAAATGAATCCATTGCTTGTTTTGAAAGAACTAGCTGAATTTTTAGGGTTTCCTTTTTCTAGAGAAGAAGAAGCTGTTGGAGTGATGGATGATATCTTAAAGCTTTGTAGTTTTGATAATTTGAGCAATTTGGAAGTGAACACCAATGGAAAGACATCTTTTGGAGTAGAAAACAATATTTTTTTTCGTCGTGGCCAAGTTGGAGATTGGAAAAACTATCTCACAACAGAGATGGTTGAAAAATTGAACAATATTATTGCAAATAAATTGACTGAACATGGGATTCAATTTTAGATGATTATTGTAATAATAATGTTATGACATATAATAAATAATTTTTTTTTCTAATGTTTATTTTTATTATTAGTAGAAAGCGTTACTATATATTATTGTGGAATGATGCTATGCCCGGCCAAAGTTATGAGACATTATTATGGAAAAAAGATTATGGTATCAATAACTTCAGTATCATCTCTATATATACCATAGAGGTTCTTTCTTGTATGATATAATTCTATTCAATGAATCGAATCACAAGATATTGCTAAAGAGTAACTCATGTATTAAGAGTAAAAGAAGTGTTTCTACTAATTAAATTGCGAAATTGAATTCCATGAATAAGTTTTTTAAGTTCATTGTTTATATTGTTCAATAATACTATTATTTATCTATATTTTTTTCTTAATATTAATTTGGATCCAGATAAATAATTTTATAGTGTCACTACTCATTATCTAAATCTGATTCTTTTTGCGTTCCCAATGTGTTCCTGACCTTAATTGATTGGGTCGTACCTAAAACGATTTTCTCGATGTCGTTTATTTGTGAGATCAAAAAACATACTTCCTTAATTCCTTATATGAAGAAGAAAAAGTAGAAACAAATATATAATTTTTTTTAATATAAATTTATAGAAGCATTTTATATTATAATAAAAAAAAGGATTTTATATTTTTTTAAATAAATATATCTAACATTTAGATATTCAAATTTATCTAATCATCAACCACCAACCAAATTAAAAGAAATGGCTTCAAATTTGTTATATAATAATACTCATAACATTCAGTTTGCCACTATATTTTCATATGTAAACCTACAAAGAAGTTAAAGTGCAATGAATTCATACCTACAATTAAGTTCTTAACTAAAAAAAAATAGCAACAACAACAATATTGGGGATTAATTAAATAGCAACAAGGTGTTTTTGGACGCATTATTCTCCTCAATAACACTTGCAGTCACAGGGTTCTAAATGTTGAATTAACGAATTTGTTTACTTAATAGTTGACAATTAAAATTGAATAGAACTATTAATTTGTAAAAGACTAAAAGGATAACAAAAGATGCATTGAGTCTTTTTGTTTTGGTCAGGAAACGAGCATTGAGTCTAATAAAAAAACTACTTAAAAAAAAACATAAGCCTAAAATAAAAATGAAATAAATGATAAATAGAAAACACAACTTGACCTACTAGCCCAAACTAACAAAAGAACACAGTAGAACCCAAAACAAAAACATAAGAAATTGAGATTATTAAAACTAAATTAACAAATAAAATAAGAATGTCTACTATAATATAAAAAGAACGTGATACTACGCGCGACTAAATTATTTTGATAATTAAGTACAATCAATTTAGCTCAATAGTTTATTAATACAGTAAAAACAATTGAAGAAAAAAAGAGAAGATACATAAAAAGAAAAAAAATATTAAAATAATTAATTCAGTACACGAGATTCAATTTTAATAACTAAAATAAACTTTTGATAAAAAATATAGTCAAATAGTATTGTGACACATAACGTATTCATCTACATTACGTCAGTATGCCACAAATTACTTTTCGATCCGTTATTATATTATTATATGTGATTAAATCATAAATTGACACATATCATTAATAGTCCACGTCATTAAACTACATCAACACACTGTCAACGAAAAATAAATCAGAACTTTATGATACACTTTTACTAATTTTAGAGACATAATTATTACCATTAAAATTTTAAAAAAAATTTTAGTGCACGGGAATCTCAAATAGCACTGTGGGACTTAACTTGCACTTATACACATGTATGTCATTCTAAAATTAAATCTCGTTTTTACTGTTGGCTCACATGCTCATTGCTCTGTTGCTTCTAGCTTTCACACACTATACATTATTATATTGGTTAGATTTATTTCTCTGCTCTTATATATACATGCATGAGAGCTAGTGAGTCAAACCAAACCAACCCTTTTTTCAAACCATGTCATCCCAACCCAATAATGCAATTCCAAAATACTTGCAAGAGAGTGAAGTGTCCCAAGAATGCAAGGATTTGATAGCAACCTTGCCAATGGAGAAAGGTTGGCTTGCAAGCCACTTACACCAATACCAAGGATTTTGGTACTTCACAAGGCAGTTGCAAGGAGTATTGTCTTGCCAAAAGCACTTCAATAATTCCCTTAACTCAGATATTCTCATTGTTACAACTCCAAAATCAGGTACCACATGGCTTAAGGCATTGACATTTGCATTGCTTAACCGCCACAAATACCCTAAAATGTTTGAAAATCACCCTTTGCTCACTAAAAACCCTCATTTTCTTGTACCCTTTTTAGAGCTTGATTTATACAATGATAAGGATTTAGTACCTGATCTAAATTCAATCCCTTCACCAAGGCTTTTCTCCACACACCTTCCATATGTCTCACTACCAAAATCAGTGATCGACTCGAATTGTAAGATACTGTATCTCTGTAGAAACCCTAAAGACACTTTTATTTCGTTGTGGCATTTCACAAACAAGCTTAAACTGGATGGTACAAGCACCAACTCACTTGAAGATTCATTCAAGAAGTTTTGTAATGGGGTGAGCATATGTGGACCCTTTTGGGAGCATGTTTTAGGGTATTGGAAGGAAAGCTTGGATCAACCAAAGAAGATAATGTTGATGAGATATGAAGAGATGAAGAAGAACCCTAGCTTTGTGTTGAAAGAGCTTGCTAGGTTTGTTGGGTGCCCCTTTTCAAAAGAGGAGGAAGATGAAGGTGTCATTGATGATATTTTGAAGCTATGTAGTTTCAAGATCTTGAGCAACTTGGAAGTGAATAAGAAAGGAAAGTTGTCAAGTGGTGAAGAACATAGAGCTTTTTTTCGACTTGGCGAAGTTGGAGATTCAAATAATTATCTCACTGCTGAAATGATTGAACAACTTGATATTATTACCGAAAAGAAGCTAGGACATTATGGATTTAGATTCTAGATATAATATTAAGTGTTTTTAATTGTATATTTAAGAACACTTAATATATATTGAGTGTTCTTAATTGTGTGTCTAATTTTGGTTCTTCATTGGAATAAGTGAATCTCTATTATGTTGATTTTATCCTAGGTGATTTGAATTAAAATGTGATTTAAGAAATAAAGTGAATTATATTTTTTTTAATCTAAAATGATATTATGACAACGATAATGTAAGTGAATTTATTTTATTTTTACTAGTTTTCTGTTAGTAATTTGGATCTAACTTTTAAACGTTCTATTTTAATCCCAACAAATATTAAATATATTTAACATTATCTTATTATTAAATTTGACACAAATAATTAGTATATTAATGAAGTAATAACGTTTAATTTCAGTATGCAAGTGAAATTGAGCCACCAACGATCACTAATGTAAATTATTTTTCTTTGATTTTGAAGTATTGATAATTGATTGTCATAGTTTAAGATTTTGTGCAGAAAAAAAAAACAAGAAGAGAAAGTATTACAATAATATTTTGGTTATGTTTTTTTAATATACAGAAATAAAAAAATATACGTAACTAATAATATTGTTAATATTTACCTTATTTACTTAATTAATTATTTGTGTCAAATTTAATGGTAGACAAGATTAAAATAGAATGTTTAAAATATTAGAGATTTAATTTGTCTCAAATATTAAAAATTAAAATAATATTTTATCCTATAATTAAGAGTAAAATATTTTTTATTTCTGTCATAGCTAAATTATAATTCTTTATTATTTTATTTTAGATCAAATGGTTGATAAATCAGATCATGACCGATCCTAACTAGATCTTTTATGATAAAAGAATGCAATATATTTATATTAATGTTTTGATATAAAATTTTTAGTTATTTTTATATTTATATATAGTTATTATAGATTATATGGATCTGACTAAGGACACATGTTTGATAATTATCTTTATATATTATAATTTTACATAATTTATATCCATTAAATTTAACAAATTAACTCGTAAATTTGAGTCAACTTGTAAATTCAGGAGAAGAGCAAAATAGAAATTCAAAGAAAAAACTATTAAGAAGTGATACGTCACCCTTATCCTCGGTCACCCGAAAAGTTCGGCACGTGAGCAAATAAGCTCGGTCCCGCATCAGCTGCTCGATAAATTCGGCACGAAAGCAGGCAGGAACGACCTCACCCATTTGAAAATAAGAGACGTACTTAGCAAACCTAATCACCAAAATAGAATATCAAACCTAACCTATAAGCTAGGACCTATCCACAGTAAACGGTCAAACAACTCCTATAAAGCCGAGCTAATATCTTCGGCTAAGTCAGGTTCTATTCTCAGTTTTCATATTCATTTAACTACTCTCACTCACTATCACTAACTTGAGCGTCGGAGTATCTTTTGTAGGTATTCCCACCGCGGTGTTTGGTCCTAGCCGACGAACAGCTCTTCCACTCTGTTGTCAGCTTGCTCGGAAGTGCTCAAGCTCAGCCACCCCAGTAATAAGACAAATCATTTGGCGCCCACTGTGGGGCCGAATACATCTAACCCCACTTTTTCCTTCGTTTAGTCCTCTACTCTGTTTTGCAGGATTCCCAATCCTCGAACATGGCTGACAAGGAAAGTCCACAACTCTCACAGGATGACCTCCTAGCCCGAATCGCCGAGCTTCAGGCGGAAGTACGAAGAATAGCCGAGCTATCAACGCAGAACAATGGAGAAAGCTCCAAAGGCTCGGCCCAAGACACCACAGATCCTTTAAACATCATCCCGCCGAAGGAGAAGCTTACCCTCGACAACCCCTTCTCCGAGGAGATCACAAATTACCAAATGCCAAAGAACTTTACGCTACCCACTGCACTAGAACCATATAAGGGGTTCGGAGATCCCCGAGTCCACGTGAAGAAGTTCTAATCAATGATGTTCTTCAATGGTCCTAACAATGAGCCTGTCCTATGCCGAGAATTTCCCATTTACCTCGATGGTGCTGCATTGCTCTGGTTTTCTAAACTTTCTGCAGGTTCAATTTCCTCCTTTGAAGACCAAGCCAGGTCATTCATTGATTACTTTGCCGCGTCGAGGATATACGTACATGGATCAGATTATCTTGGCACCATCAAACAAGGTCAGCACGAGAGCTTCAAGGACTACATGACCAGGTTCGCGGATGCCACTATGGAGATCCAGGACCTGGACCCGGCCGTCCACCTGCATGCCTTCAAGGCTGGCCACAGGCCCGGCAAATTCTGAGAGACCATTGCTATAACAAAGCCAAAGACGCTAGAAGAGTTTCAGGAAAGGGCGGCAGGTCAAATGGAGATCGAAGAACTCCGCGAGGCCCAAAAATCAGAAAACAACCACATCGGAGAGATGAAGAAAGAGCTTTCAGATCACCAGACAACAGAGATACTAAGAAGCCTTCCAAACTCACACTGAAATACAACACATATACCAGATTCAATACCAAGAGAGAAAACATCATCAGAGAAATTCTCAACGCCAAAATCATAAAGCCACCAGCTCGAACAGGAAACTACCAGGATCAAAGGTTCGTGGATAGGACAAAGTATTGTGCCTTCCACTAGAAGTTCGGCCACATTACGGACGACTGCATTGTTGCAAAGGACCTCCTAGAAAGGCTGGCGTGCCAAGGGCTTTTGGACAAATATGTCGAGAGCCAGAAGGCCAGAAGAGGAAACTCAGACAGGGAGGAGAACAAACAAGCAGTGGTGAACAATAACAAAAAAGAGCGGACAACTCCTGATCCACCAAGAGGAATCGATAGCCACATATCGGGAGGATTCGCATGCGGGGGTAAAACAAGCTCGGCCAGAAAATGAAGTTATAGGGCGATGCTGGCAATCGAGGGAACTCTGCAGCCAAAGAAGGAGGATGACCCAGATGTCACAATATCCTTCAGTCAATCAGACTTTAGATCGGCAAGCCCTAACCTTGACGACCCAGTGGTGATTTCCATCCAGGTTGGAGAACTGTTGGTAAGGAAAACACTGCTGGACCCAGGTAGTAGTGCTGATTTTTTATTTTATTCTATATTTACAAAGATGAAGCTATCAGAAAAACTAATACAACCCTCCTCGGGAGAGCTAATCGGGTTCTCTGGAGAAAGGGTCCCCATCATGGGGCACATATGGCTGACGACCACAATGGGAGAAATCCCTATGTCAAAATCCATCGATATTCAATACCTAATAGTAGACTGTTATAACCCTTATAATATTATAATTAGGAGACCCGCCTTGAATATATTCAAAGCGGTAGTGTCCACATTACACCTGTGTGTTAAGTTTCCAGTGCAGGAAAACAGAATAGCAACAGTATACGCTGACCACCAAGAAGATCGGCAGTGCTACAATGCTAGCCTAAAGCAAATCCAAACAAAACAAGAAGCTCGGCCCCAGGTTCAAGCAATCCACAATTCTGCCGACACAGTGACACTAGCTGACCTCGACCCGAGAGAAGACCTCGGCGAAAGACCTCGGCCAATGGACAACCTTCAACAAATAACACTAACGGCAGATGACAAACAATACACATACATTGGAAAAGCATTAGAAGGGGAAGGCCGAGTAAGACTCATACACATGCTATGCCAGAACGCCGACCTATTCACATGGACACAAGATGACATACCCAGAATAAGTCCAGAGGTCATCTGCCACAAGCTAGCAATCGACAAAACATTCCGACCAGTGGCACAGAAAAAAAGGAACCTCAGAGAGGAGAAAAAACAAGCAGCACTCGAAGAAACCAAGAAGCTCCTCAACGCATGTTTCATCAGAGAAATTCGTTTCACCACATGGTTGTCTAACGTGGTAATGGTAAGAAAGAATTCAGGTAAATGGCACATGTGCGTCAACTTTATAAACTTAAACAAAGCTTGCCCTAAAGATGCATATCCATTACCTTGCATTGATAAATTAGTTGACAACGCTTCTGGTTTCAAAGCCTTGAGTTTTATGGATGCATACTCTGGTTATAACCAGATTCTGATGCACCCAGAGGACCAAAGCAAAACAGCTTTTATAACAGAAGATGGAAACTTTTTTTACAAGGTAATGCCTTTTGGCTTAAAGAATGCAGGTGCAACATATCAAAGGCTAATGGACAAAGTATTCCAACAGCAGATAGGCCGCAATATAGAGGTCTATGTAGATGATATGGTAGCAAAAACACCTTTGCAAGGGTCACACTGTGATGACTTGGTAGAAAATTTCAAACAACTCCGAGCATATAACATGAGACTCAATCCGGACAAATGCGCTTTTGGAGTCCAAGGAGGGAAGTGCCTTAAGTTCATGCTAACATCGCGAGGTATCGAAGCCAACCCAGAGAAATGCAATGCAGTGCTAAACATGACAAGCCCAAAGACAGTAAAAGAAGTCCAACAACTAGCAGGGAGAATAGCCGCCCTATCACGTTTCCTACCCGCCGTGACAAACCGATCTTATCATTTTTTCCAGACATTCTCCAAAGGCAAAAAATTCACATGGACAGACGAAGGTGAAAGCTCTTTTACAGAACTCAAACCGTTATTAACATCACCACCAATACTCCAGAGACCTGAGGCAGGTAAGCCGTTGTGTTTATATTTATCAGTATCTAACAATGCTATAAGCTCGGTATTAGTAACAGAAACATGGAGGAAGCAAAACCCAGTATACTTCATCAGTAGGGTACTGCAACCAACAGAAACAAGGTACCCGAAGATAGAACAACTGGCACTAGCATTAATCACCACAGCAAGAAGACTGCGACATTACTTCCAGAGCCACACAATAATAGTATGAACAGACTAACCGTTGAGGCAAATACTAACCAGACCCGAGCTTTCCGGACGATTAATAAAGTGGTCAATTGAACTATCCGAGTTCGATATTCAATACGAATCGAGAAAGCCTCTAAAGTCACAAATACTCGCCAACTTTGTGTCGGAGATGACTAATGAGACCCAACACACAACAGCCAGTTGGAGGATGCATGTAGACGGAGCATCAAACAAAGAAGGAAGCGGAGCCGGGGTATTGCTAAAAGAAGGGGAGAAAGTGATAGCCGAGCAATCACTTCAATTCTGCTTCAATGCAAGCAATAACCAAGCGGAATATGAAGCCCTGCTAAAGCTCACCCAACAACTCAGGATACCTCGGATAACAGTCTACTGCGACTCATCACTTGTAGTACATCAAATCAAAGGCGAATACCAGGTAAAAGATCCTTTGTTAGAGAAATATTGGCTCATAACGAAGGATCTAATCTCAAAGTTCAGTAAATTTGATATTATCCATGTAAACCGAGAATAAAATACGAGAGCTGATGTGTTATCCAAGTTAGCCACAACAAGGCAGGCGGAGAACACACCGGCCCTGTGCCAACTAACACTTGACAAGCCGAGCTTTGAACAGGAAACAATATTAAGCATCATGCAGGTACCAGATTGGAGAACACCTTTTCTCAACTACAACAACACAGGAGATATACTAGATGATGAGCCGAACCTGCCGCTTTTCCGAAGAAGATCAAGCTTCTACACCATAGTCGGAAACACACTGTACAGGCGAGGACACTCCCAACCACTCCTCAAATGCATCAGCAATGAGGAAGCTGAAGATGTCATGGCAGAAACACATGAGGGGGTGTGCGGTAACCACATCGGCGGCCGAGCATTGACGGTAAAGATACTGCGAACAGGATATTATTGGCCGACGATAAAAAGGGACTGCATCTCGAAAGTCAAGGCATGTGATAACTGTCAAAAACACGCCACCCTCTCAGATACCCCGGCCGAGGAGCTCCACACCATAGAGGTAAGCTAGCCTTTCGATAGGTGGGAATTGGATATCCTCGGACCTTTTCCGAAAGCGCCAGGTCAGGTAAAGTTCCTCTTAGTATCAATAGACTATTTCTCTAAGTGGATAGAAGCACAACCACTGGCACATATAACGGCAGAAAAAGTGCGATCTTTTTTATGAAAAAACATTATATGCAGATACGGTATCCCAAGAGAGATAATCTCAGATAACGGGAGACAGTTTACATATCATAAGCTCGCTGCCTTTCTAACAAATTTTAATATCAAACATCACTTCAGCTCAATAGAGCACCTGCAAACTAACGGATAAGTTGAATCAGCTAACAGAATTATCTTGCAGGGATTAAAGAAAAACCTCGGTGAGGCTAAAGGAGAGTGGGCCGATCTCATTCCAGAAATCCTATGGAGTTACAATACCAGCATTCAATCTGCCACAGGAGAAACTCCTTTCAAGCTGTTATATGGCGCAGAAGCACTCATCCCAGTAGAGGTTAGCGTCCCAACATTAAGGACCGAGCTCTATGATCAATCGAATAATTTGCAAGCTCGGGCAGCCGAGTTGGATCTTGTGGAAGAAGAAAGAAACATTTCAGTCTTAAGGCAGTGAGCCAGAAAACAATACATAGAGCGAAGACACAACAAAAGAGTAGTTCATAGGTCTTTCAACAATGGAGACCTCGTTCTCAGACGAACAGAAGAAGCCCGGAAGCCTTCGGCACATGGCAAATTAGTAGCAAATTGGGAGGGACCTTTCTGAGTTCTTCAAAATCTCGGAAAGGGGGCTTACAAGCTAGAAACCCTTAAAGGAGATCAACTTCCGGGAACATGGAATGTCTCCTCACTAAGGGAATACCAATCATGACACATGCTTCAAATACGCGAATGATGGTACTCTTTTTCCCCTTCGAAGGTTTTTTCCCAAAAATACATGAGTTTTACTCGGAGAGGGTTTTAACGAGGCCGGACGCCACAAATCATCATACCAGTGTACCTTACATTACAAATCAAAACATTTTTTATCTTGACAATCAATAAACGTTCAAAATAATCCGAGCTTCATACTTGGAAGTCAAAATGCACATACCGAGATTATTACTCGGAAAAAATACAAACAAATAAAACAAACATCAAGTCATCCAAGCGAATCCTAAGGGATCACTCCACTGTAACCCTTATATTAGAGCCACTGCTCTCCTCATTAACAATCCGACCAAACAAGAAATGGATGTGGCCATCGTCAATACATATACGCAATTGTTATCATAACACAACATATCATTCTCATAACTTTGTGAAAATATCATATTTTATAAAACTAAAGCAGTCATTGTCAAGCCGAGCTACATACTCGGAAACCAAAATATCACTACCGAGGATAATACTCAGAATTGTTCAACAAAGCCAAAACAGTCACAAGTCTAAAACCCAATACACCATGTACAAAGCATACAAAACAAAAAGGAGTAAACTACCAAGTCCTAATCCGCCTTATCACCCATACTGGATCCTTCACTCTCACTCCCAGCAACAGCCTCATCGTTCACAAGCTCACCATTCACGACCACCTTCATAACGTCAAGTTTTGAGGGATCACCTTCCGGGTATAACACCTTAACCTGGGAGACAGCCCAGTCAAAACCTTGAGCAAAAGCCTCATAAATCCCGCTTTCCAATTCTTTGATCCGAGCAGAGAGCTGATCGTTCTCGAACCCCATAACCTTCAATTTCTCAGATGACGCCTTCTGTAGTTCTCTCTCATCAGCCAACTCCATCTCTTTCTTCTCCATAGAAGCAGAGAGCTCAGCAATTTTTTTATCCTTCTCTTGGATGATTCCAGACAGCTCCTCTACACGAGAAGCCTCCTTCTCCTCCCAATCCATGGCAAGCTCCTATGCCCGACCAATGGCAACGATCCGAGCACCAATCACCTACGAAAAAGAAAATAAGCAAATAAGTGACATAAACAAAAATCTACAGAGACCACAACAAAACCTATACCTGAAGAAATCAGCTAACACAAGCTCGGCCAACTTCGTCAATCATCTTCATATCATCCAGAAAACAGCAAAGCTCATCGGCCATGGTGCCAAAAGGATACAACTTCACCCACAAAGATCTAGCATGCATATTCTGATCATACCCATGGAGCCTCTTCTGTGATTCATATGCAGACTCAACCATCTACAGAATCATAGACGACTCCCCCTTACCCTCTAAGGCCTCGGCAAGGCTACCTTGACCTTGCCCTCTCTTCCTCTTATGCTTCTGCCCAAGGCCATATTGGACCAGAGCAGCAGGAGCCTTCCCGGTGTTAGACGAAACCTCCTTCTCACCCTTCTTCCGTTGATTGAAGTAAGATTTCAAGCCTGCAGTAGTAATCGTAGGAGCTTTCTCGGCTGAAAAATTACAAACAACCAAATCAGAATTAACATATCAAAACACAAACAGGGAACAAGCATAGCAACACAGATTACCTATGTGATCATATACAGCCTGCCTATTAGTATCCCATTTCAACATCTCGGAAACTAATAATAAACCTTTCAGACCCAAGGACTTAAACAAAAAATCCATCACAACATCATCGTCAGGGAGCCTATCATCTACATCCAGTGCTTGATACGGCTCGGCACACCAAAACAAAGGAAATCTCTCGACTAAGTGCTCGTTCAAATAAAAGGGGAAATCTTCAGGTCTACTCCTAACCCTTACAAACATGGATTTAAAGTCCTTAAACAAAGATTTATACAGACCAAACACAGCACGACGGGGATAGCTACTAAGGTTTACCCACAAGCCCCTATTCACCCCTTTCGCTTGAAACAAAGAGAAAAACAGCCTCAAAGATGGCGGACGCTCCAACAGTTCCATCAAAACTTCAAATGCCCGGACAAAACCCCAAGAGTTAGGGTGAAGCTGGGTTGGGGCACAATTCAACCAATACAACACCCCACACTCGAATTCGGTAAAGGGAAGCCCCATACCCAATTCTGTAAACAAACAACTATACATGAAAAAGAAAGACCAATCATCAAGTCGGTGGCACACTCGATCACCCCTTTCACAAGGTAATAACTCTATTCTAATACCACTACCCTCCCTGACCCAGGAATCCGAACCCAGCAACCTCACTGATTGCTCATCATCAAACTGGGAGACATACTCTTTCACCCTAGGATCCACCCAGCCATACAGGTCACCCACATTACAATTCTTCATCACAAGGAACGAAACAGAAAGGCAGAAAAGCAAAAAAGAAAATAGAGGAGGAGTTAACACTGACCTTTCTTACTCATTCTCAGTCAAGCAGAAAACACAAACTTTTTTTCCTTTTTCGAAACAGAGAAACATGAGGAAAAAAAGCAATGAAAACCACAATAAGCCCCCACCAAACACAAATGGTTACAACACCAGAGCATTTAAACCAAGATTGTTAAAAACGAGAAGCATTAAAAACCCACTATAAAAACCAATGGACAAGGGTGCCTAGAAAAACGGAGCAGTTTCACATCAATCATGATTGCGGTGCTCTTGGTCCAAAAGCTCGCCTTAGTCCTGTCCAAACCAAAGCAAGCTTGGGGCTATGATACGTCACCCTTATCCTCGGTCGCCCAAAAAGCTCGGCACGTGAGCAAATAAGCTCGGCCCCGCATCAGCTGCCCGATAAACTCGACACGAAAGCAGGCAGGAACGGCCTCACCCATTTGAAAATAAGAGACGTACTCAGCAAACCTAATCACCAAAACAGAATATCAAACCTAACCTACAAGCTAGGACCTATCCACAGTAAACGGTCAAACAACTCCTATAAAGCCGAGCTAATATCTTCGGGTAAGTCAGGTTCTATTCTCAGTTTTCATATTCATTTAACTACTCTCACTCACTATCACAAACTTGAGTGTTGGAGTATTTTTTGCAGGTATTCCCGCCGCAGTGTTTGGTCCTGGCCGACGAATAGCTCTTCCACTCTGTTGTTAGCTTGCTCGAAAGTGCTCAAGCTCGACCACCCCAGTAATAAGACGAAACAAGAAGAAAAGTGAAGAGACAGATATTGATTAGGGAATATTTGCTATTATATTGTTTGTGGTGATGTGTTAGTGTGTATATGTGTATATTTTTTTATTAGTTGGTATTTTAATTATTTTTTCTGTATGAGTTATTGTAAACTTTTAGTTTATAGTCTTGTAAACACTGAATTAAGCTAAAAACTTAAATTTAATCTAATTCGAATGGACTCATTATTAGCTTATTCATCATGGTATGTGCACGATCATTAGCTTAGTAGCCTATTCATATGCCGACGACATGAACGTTGTTCGCATGGAAAATTCTCAACTACCATCTACCCTACATAATCTTAAACGATTCTATCTATGGCTATAATTAAACTTCTAAAAGCTATGTATGATGATATGAATCTTTTCTAAAAGCTAAATGATATGAATCTTTTCTGAAAGCTAAGCTAACGTTTAAAATGATCATCTTACTCCATTATAACAAAAAAATATTTTTAGTGACAATATTGTAATAGTCATTATATATTTTATTTAATTATATATTTTTGTGACTATTAAAATTTTTTTATCAGTAATTATATAATTGATGTTAAAATTTTTTAGTAACAACATAAGAAGGCTAATGTTGAATTATCGATAAATATATTAACAATTATTTTTTATCACTAAAAATAAAATAAATAACTGTTAAAAGTGATTTTCTAATAATAGAAAATAAGTCAAACAGCTAGTTGTTTTATTTATAATATTAGTTAGGTATATAATATGGCTCTACTTGGCAAGTTGGTTTGGGATTGTCTGAATAATAAGAACAAGTTGTGGGTGCAGGTTCTAACTCACAAATACCTCCAGAACTCCAAGGACTTGGGCAGTAGTCATTGTCACAATGCCTCAACTACTTGGAGGAATATTCTAAAGGCTTATGATATCTTAAAAGAAGGATTTCGATGGAATGTGGGAAATATGCAACAATCGATTTAGTATGATGAGTGGAGTCCTCTTGGCAAACTTTGTGAGATTACGTCTTATGTTCACATATCTGAAACAAATTTTTCTCTTGCTGATTTGTGGAGCAATGGTACTTGGGAGGGGGATAAGCGTGTAACGCCAATTTCTCATGAGGTCAAACAGTTTCTTCACAGTCTTGGGCCTCCTTTGATGTCAGAATCGGAGCTCGGATGGATTTGGTGGCCCGCATCACTAAAAGCCTATAGCTCTCGAGAAGGTTATCGTTGGCTCCTGACAAAGAAAGTGAATTCGATTGAAAATAGCAACTGTGGGTGGATTTGGCGCCTTAATTTGCCAGAGAAGATAAAGATGATGATGTGGTTGGGTCTACAAAATGCGCTTCCGACAAATGCCTTCCGGTTCAAGCGTCATTTAACTGATTCGGACAGATGTTCGAGATGCAATGCAGATCTGGAAACAATGGAGCATTGTCTTAGGGATTGTGAGAAATCAATATGCATTTGGCAAATGTTGGATCCTTTGCTTATTGATTCATTTGAAGGTACTCCCTTGGAATTTTGCATTCGGAAGGTCATGCCGGGCAATGAGGCAATTGTAGGGGCGGGTCTTTGGTGGGTGTGGAGGCATCGTTGCAATGATATTTTCAATAATGGAGATCAGTGGTCAAACTATAAGGTTGTTGCTATGGCTCGGATTACTGCTAATGATTTAAGAAAGTCTGCCAGTACCAAGTTAATTGTGATGCGAGTCTGTTTTCTGATTGGAACCTAGCAAGAATTGGTTGTGTTATTAGAGATTCTAATGGGCGTTGGATTTCGGGTTGTTCTAGTAGCTATCCTCTAGGGCCTATCGTCAGATGTGAGCTTTTTGCTGTTTGGAGGGGTTTGATTTTAGCTAGGGATTATGGCTTGAGAGATATTGTGTGCGAAACAGATTCTCTTGACATTTTGCACATTTTAAAAAATCTGGCAAATGGGCTAAATTGTGATGTGGTTGATATTCTTCAGAAGATACAGGAGCTTCTATCAAGACCTTGGGTTGTGGATTTTGAATGGATTACCCGTGATGCTAACGCTGTGGCAGATTGGCTGGCGAGATATGTGGTCAAGAGCAATCCAACTCATATTATTTGGTCGGAACCTTATGATGAGCTTCAGCATCTTATGCTTGTTGATTTAGGATAATCTCTTTTTTTTCTTTGTTTCTTTTTGTTTAGTCACCAAAAAAAATTTAGGTATATAACAAAACATTCGTATGTGTCTATTTAACAGTTTAATTACATATGAAAACTTTTATTATCACTACAAGAAAAATACTCATTCAACCACACTTTTTTTAAGCTACATTTGAAAAGCGTAGCCTATTCATAGAATAGGCTACGCTTTTCTCCGTGTTGCCTTTTTATAAGAGAAAAGAATACACAATTGTGACATCATTTAAAAAGCGTAGCCTTAGGTATTATAGAAATCATTTATAAAGCATAGCTGTAGGTTGATATCTATGGGTTCACTTTTCGTATCAAAGGGAACGTTTTTAAAGAGTAACTTATTTATTATGTTTTGGGTGCGCTTCAAAAGTGATGCCTAATGTATGTAAGGCCAAATCCAAACACTTAGTGAAAATTTTCATCTCCTTTCAATTCCCTCCAACATAACCCTCTCACCTTCAATTTACGCGCACAACTTAACCCTCTCACGGCCTTCAATACGCGCACAACCTCAGGTCACCTTCGCCATTCTTGCTCAAGAACCCTCACCTTCGCCATTCTCACCTTCAACACTCATCACCTACGACACTCATCATCACCTTTGCCTTCTCACCGTCGCCGTTGACTGTTGCCACCTAGTCACCACTCACCGTCAGTCACTACTCACCAGTCACCAATCATCACATCACTGCGCTGACCAGGTCACTACTCACCACTCACCGCTAGTCACCGCTCACCGTTCACCATCGACAGTCATCACCTTTGCCATTGTCACCATTGCACTGACCATTGCTCTTCTCCAGTAATCGTCGCTACGCCGTTCTCTAGTAATCGTCGCTGCGCCGCCCCCACCATTGTCATCTCCGTACTTCTCATCATCGTATTCTCTGTGCTGATTTCTAGTTGAATAGGTATGTGATGATTTCTAGTTGGTTCTGAAATATGGGTTTGTGAACTATGATTTAATAACATGCATGCTGTTGTTGATGAAGATGTGTGGTATTTTAGGGTTTGTGAACTATGATTTTAGTTCGGACTCTTTCTTCTTCATTTTTTCCCTTAAAATTTTAGGGTTTGTGAACTATGATGAAAAGGATTTTTGTGGATTGTTTTGATCACTCTCTCTTTGGCTCTTTGATTTCAACAGGAAACGCAGCGTTTGCTCAGTGAGCCAGGTAACTTCTCATTTCTCAGCTCCATTATCGTGGTTGCATGCATACTTTGAAGTTTCCCCTCTTGTGTGTAGTGATTTGAAAGCTCTTACCCTATTAAATTGGTAGTACTTGTTTAATTTGTATAATGGTGTGAGTTAAACGTTACCTTGGTGATAGTGATCTGTTCAAGGTTTTATATAATTATTTGTTGTTATGTTCTGCTAAAGTTTATACATGTTGGGTCATTTTGATCTGGCGATGCAGCACCTGGAATTAGTGCTTCGCCTTCGGAAGACAACATGCGATATTCCAATGTGATGATCCTTGGCCCTACTCAGTCACCCTATGAAGGTAGTATAATGAGCCTAGCAGCATCCTTTGTACCTTATATTGCATAAGATTCAGTTGTGTTTGATAGAAATGTCTATTTGATCCGGGTGTTATTATGTATTCATTTGAGTTTGACTAGAATTAATCAATTATGTTTTCCATTGTGCAACCAAATATAACTTAGTTGTGCTTTGAAAGAAATCTTGTTCCATTTTTGTCCATGAAATTTCTTTCATATTACTCTCAATATATATGTATTTTTGTAAAATGATAACTGTCATATTCTATATGTGGCCTACTTAATGAAAGGATGTTGGCCTTTTTATTTATTTATTTATTTACTTGGAATTTGATTTTGTTTTCTGTGATCCGTTCCTATTTGTGTTGAATTATTTATTTATTTATCTGAAAATTGTACTATTCAATGATTAATATCTTATGCTTTGATAATATCAGTTTAGAAGAATCCTATGAGGCTCTTAGAGTCTTGAGATTCTTGCAGTTAGGGAGAAGCCTGATGTGAGGGCGACAACTTGTGCGAAAGTGAATAGGTAGTGTTATAGCTTGCTTACCACTACAAAACCATGCTTCCTTAAACTTTGAAGCTTGATTATATATAAAAATTTAACCATTACCATGTCTTTGGCATTTAAAAATTTACGAGTAATATAAAATGGGTAGCATCCCATCACTTCGAAGAAGAAAAAAAACCATACGAGATGATCAAAGTTTTGATTTTGTTTTGGACAATGCTTTTAGTTTCATGCAGAAAAGAATGTGGGACTTGGTGAAGACTATACCATCTTTTCCTTGATTGATGGAGTTGTGAAATTTGAGAAATTTGGGCCTGACAGGAAAAAGGGTTAAGTGAAGCTTTTTACACCTTGATTATGTTACTTAGAAAAATTATAGAGATTACAAATTGAAGCTTAATTATTATGATTTCTTCTACTTCAGGTGAGTGTTTACCCACGAGAAGTGCAACCTGAGAATCCCAACAGCTATAGAGCAAGGAAGAGGGAGTATTTCAGGATGAGGCGCGAATGCAGAAAGGCTAGAGAAGCAGGACCAGTACTTTAACCCCAACTGGTGCTAGCTTCTGTTCCTGATGTTTCCATCACTAATGCAGTGTGCTGATACATGTGTAAAATTCCCCTGTATCTATGATTCCCTTATAGCATTGTATCCAGTTTTGTTTTGAATTTTGAAATAGAAAACTAATTATGATTGTATGCATTATTCTTGACATTTCCTTTAGTTCAATAATTTTCTGCTTAATGATGAGTTCTCACACTTCCCACCTTCACAAGCTAAGGTAGATTGATATACATTGATATTACTGGGTCATTCACCCTTCCGATTAGTTTTTTTTTTTTTTTACTTTGGGTCCCTAACTTTAATTATTTGACCATTTTTCTTGTTCTTATTCATCTTTTTCAGGCAGCTAACCTCCGCGAAAGGTTCGAGGAACACAGACACGTGGTTCATTTCTCATCCAACATTGCATTCTTTTTAATTAGTACTAAATTAAGACTTGAAATATGTTGCATTTGATTACTTCCTACTACAATATTTGTTATTTGTTAGTTTTATTTTATTATGTTGTGTTTGATTGAGTGACATGATTAAATAACAGTAGAAAGAGCACAGTTTTATTTACTTTGTGGTTTTTCCTTTTGCATTTGGGATATTGGTGCAAAATTGATATATCTGTCTCATTTTTAATTTTACAATTTAGGTTGGTGATTCTCACTTTACTCTTTGAAACAATGCCATTTTCCCTTTTGCACTTAAAATTAAGCTGATTGGCATGATTTTGTGAATTTAGCATTCATCTTTAATGAGAATAATAAAAAACCAACAAGTTGAGAAGAGAAAAAGTAAGTGATCAATCAAAAAGATACTGTAGTATTGTATCTTATTTATTTAATTCAGTCAGCAGGCTTAGTTATTTTACTGTATGAATAGTACATGATAGGAGTTAAAGTTATTTTACTGTGGTATTGTCTTTCTAATTTTTTGAGTTTATGTTGCTTGCTTCGTTTTAATTTGCTTTCTGATTTTGCATCTTGCTTATTATTAGGTCCGTTTTAGCTTCATAGATGTATAAGTAATCATTGTTTCATACTAGTATATAAGTCTTGTACTCAATTATTTCACATCTTCAATGATTCCAAGTCTCATCTATTCTCTTAATTGTAATATATTTTTGTCTTCAGGCTATAAACACTCATTTTGTTAGTAATGCTTCTCACTTGAGTTGATGCTTCACTATTCTTTGAAATTCTCTGCTCTTCTAGTTCATGTTTCTGGTAATAACATCTTCCATCACCCACTTCTTTCAGTTTCAGTTCTTCTTCTTCTTCATTTTTCATCATTCTGTTAATTGCAAATGATAGGACTAGCTTATGGTTAATTGATTATAAGAAATCTGTCTATATTTTTTATAGAGATTTTGTGTATTAAACCCCTGTGGCCTGTTTCCTTTATATTCCATTGAAAAATGAAGGAGTTTTGAACTTAATATCAATGAAGCTGAAGGAATGACATTTACTTGATATAACTGTAAATTGTTAATATTGTGGAATTACTTCTTGTTTAGTTGATTACTATATGAGCGTGTTGTTTCATCACCTCTCCCTTCTTTTGTTTGACAAACTGTTATGGAAACCTTCGCATAACTCATTTATGTAGAGTATGAAGTAACTTAATGTAATTCAGGTTCACAGAGGTGTGCTTCCCCGCCGCTTATTGGAAGAGATTTTTTCAACCAGAATAATGGTGACACAAGCAATTAAAAAGTTGGCTCCCTCAAAAATAGGACATGATTGTGTTGTGCTAGGTGTTTTTATTTTTCCCTTGTGCCATCATTGAATTTTAACGCAACATTTTTGCTTCATTTTCTGTTATTCTGGATGTCACATTTTGATTAATTATATGATTTTTCTTATTAGTATTTTAGATACAAGAAGCTGTTGTGCATAGTCGACCTTACAAAAGATTTCTTTTTCAGCTACTCATATCACATTATGTGTAGTCTTCAAAGAAACATGTGTGATAATGAGGCAGGCCATGTCCTTTATGAGACCATGTTTGTTTGGAATGAATTCTTGACACGAAAAATTAGGAATCACCTCCAGAATACTCTTTGGACAGTTGATTCTGGCGGCTGCAAGTGTAGCTAAAGATCGCAAGTAGTAGTTTAGAAAGTAGTAGTTTAGACATGTTTCATTTTTTTTACTCTATTGTTGGATGATTGTTCAATTGGATAGTTGGATCCATTGTTTTATGTACTAATATATTGTAATATTACAGTGCTTGTGAATCTTTAGAATGTATTTGCTGTCTTTTGCTAGAATATTTTTTAGTTTAATATAATTGTGTATTTATTTTTATTTTATAATATTTAATTTATTTAATTAAAAATACATAATTATATATAATCATATTATTAAATATTATGTGGTACAAAAAATTATTAGAATTATATATATATATATATAAAATTAAAAAAAAACAATGAGGGACTTAAGGCTACACTTATATAGAGTAGCTATATTATACCAAAAAAAAACGAGGGACCTAAGGCTACACTTATAAAAGGTAGCCATGGTATACAATGTGGCTACGCTTTATAGGTGATGCGGTAGCGTTGAAAAGCGTAGTCTATTCTGGCAAAAATGGAAGCTGAAAAGCGTAGCCTTTGGTCCTGGACAGCATCACTTGAAAAGCGTACTCTATTCCCAAATGTCAAAAGCGTAGCCCTTGGTGCAGAAAAACGTAGCCTTTGAGAATAGGCAACGGCCGAACAGGAATCACCCCAAAAAGCGTAGCCGTAGCCCAAAAAGCGTAACTGTAGCCTAAGGCATCATTTTTTTTTCACTTTTGGCTACACTTTTCAAGTGTACCTGAATGGGTGTTTTTCTTGTAGTGTATTAAAATATTTAAAATTTATATTTTACTAACGAACTATAATTCAAATAGCATAATCTTTTCATTATCATTTAGAGGTTTCAGGTTCGAATCTCTCTTCCAATTTTGAAAAAAAAAATTCAAATTTTGCATTATTGCTCTTAAACAATTTCAGTATAAAGTAAAGAAAAATGTACATAATTATGTTTTAAGTCTTAAAAAAGACTATCACTACAACAGACACATGTTTTAGTCGCAAATTTAGATTGTGCTATAAATTCTCCAAATTTAGCGGCAGTTTAAAAGCCAACCATTACTAAATCAATTATAAATAATGATATACGCATATCCCTCTGTTCCAAACACACAAATATTGTACATAATATATTGCCGGAAAAATAAATTTTTAGGATGAAGATTTCATGACAATATTTAATTAGTAACACTTTTTTATTTTATAATATTTTTTAAAAAATTACATTTCAAAATATTTTTTATTTTAATATCAACATTATTATTGTTGATTAATTATTAAAAAAAACGAATAAATTACCATTTATATCCATGAAAGATACAAACGTTGACAAATATACCTATATAAAAAAAACGACAATTATAACTACGGAAGATAGCTTACGTGTGCTAAAAGTCTATTGCGTAACCAATGTTCGAGTACTCTTGGCACACGGAGGTCATCTTCCATAATTACAATTGTCGTTTTATTCTTATATGGATACATTTGTAACGTCTGTATCTTTTATAGATATAAATAGTAATTTATTCTAAAGAAAACTTTTAATTTAATTTATTATCAATATTTCATATCTCATGAAATCATTATATATATATATATATATATATATAACCAACAATTCAATGCAAACTCAAGCTGCAACTTTAAACCTAACTAGTTAGCTAGTTTACACATACACCATGGCTGAAGGGCAACCCTCCTCCATTATTGTACCCAAATACTTGCAAGAAGATGAACTAAGCGAAGATGTTAGGGATTTGATATCAACCTTACCAACCGATAAAGGTTGGTTTGTAAACACCATCTACCAATACCAAGGATTTTGGCATGTCCCTAGGCAATTGCAAGGACTCTTAAATTGTCAAAAACACTTCAAAGCCCAAGACACTGATATTCTCCTTGCAACTCAACCAAAATCAGGCACCACTTGGCTCAAGGCATTAACATTTTCCTTGATCAACCGCAAAACCAAATACCCTATAACCCTAAACCATGATCACCCTTTATTCTCTAACAATCCTCATGCTCTTGTACCCTTTTTGGAGTTTGACCTTTTTCATGTCAAAGATGTAGTTCCGGATCTAAGCTTGTTCTCTTCTCCGAGGCTTTTCGCTACTCACCTTCCTTATGTCTCATTGCCGGAATCAGTGAAGGATTCTGACTGTAAAATAGTGTATCTTTGCAGGGATCCGAAAGACACTTTCATTTCGCTTTGGCATTTTTCTAATTCCTTAAGATTATTCAAAGGGACGAATCCCCTTAAAGATTCCTTTGATCAGTTTTGTAGAGGAATCAATGTTGGTGGACCCTTTTGGGACCATATATTGAGCTATTGGAAGGAGAGCTTGTTGAGCTTGGAGAAGCCAAAGAAGAAGGTAATGTTTTTGAGATATGAAGAATTGAAAATGAATACTAGTTTTATTTTGAAGAATCTAGCTGAGTTTTTAGGGTGTCCTTTTTCCAAAGAGGAGGAAGATCAAGGGTTGGTGGATGATATCTTGAAGCTATGTAGCTTTGAGAACTTGAAGAATTTGGAAGTGAATAAAAATGGTAAAAGGCCATCTGGAATTGCAAACAAAGCTTACTTCCGTCGTGGTGAAATTGGAGATTGGAAAAATCATCTCACCCATGAAATGGTTGACCAATTGAATACTATTGTTGAAAACAAAATGGGTAATTTTGGGTTTAAATTTTAGGATTTTAATTTGCATTATATATAAGGTATTAGAATTTTTTATTTAAATAAATATTTTAATTATTGAAATAAATAATTATAAGAATTATTATCAAAATCCGTCACTCGTCCTTATCTCGTTTACACTGTAAAGGGGATATATACGTGTCACACGTACATGTTTTATCTCGTTTATACTGTACACGTTTATTGTAAACAAGATAATATATATATCTTTGCTATATCTCTATATATAGCTTCCTTTATCTTTATCGGTTATGATAGTTATGTGCTATATTAATTAATGGATGTTTGTTTTGCATGTGGTGTATTTTAAATGTATTGATGAAATATAATATTATTTTATGTTAATTTAATTTTCTTCTCTCTAAGAGTTAGACAAGCAAATAAACAAACCCAACTTAAGTACACATGAAATATATGATCCGCACCATTATTGTTAATATTGTCAATACAAAGTGTATGATGACTACTATGATTACAGTAGTTACGACGGCTAAATAACTTTGGTAACACTTAAAAAAACATTGCTAAAATTAAATAAAGTTACTTTTTTATATTTTCATAATATTTTTATTTTTTAAATTAAAAAATATTGTTAATATAAAAAAATATTATTTTAATTTTCTTAACACTTAGAGTCACTATAGTAATCGTAATTATAGACACTATAACATGTAAATGTATTTTAAAACAATATTTTTTTAACCCAGATATGGGATGTCACCTTAATATATATTTTTTTCATTAATATTTTAACATATATACGAAGAAAATGACACAACAAAATGGTAGAAATTAGGAGTATATTTTCTTTAATCACATTGGCCCTTAATATTCAAACAATCACGCCAAAAGCCCCTAAATTCCAATAAAACCATAAGCCCTTTAAAGTTTAAACATTCTAAACAAACATAAAAAATATATATAGCCCAATTATTTAGCTTTAGAAGTACTTATAGCATGATATAATTACCAAAAAAAAACCATGTTATTATATCGCATATAAAACTATTTTACTTTACTAGTCCATATTAGTAATAAATAAAAAAGTATGTGATGAAAACTCTAACTAATTTGATATGTTTAATTATTTTTATGAGCTAAATTGAGATGGTTAGTTTTATTATTAATATGAACTGATGAAGTAGAGTAGTTTGATATCGTCACTAAACCAATTACGTCAATCATTTCGTTGCTAAAAAATCCAAAAAATTTAGCCATCTGTAAAGACATGAATTTCAATGTCTTACCTTTGATTACCAGCCACTTAATCCCTTCTAACCAACACAACTTTGTAGTCAAATTAACGGACATATTAATACCATTATATTATCTTTTGTTTTTGTTTTTTATAATAATTTTTAGTCTGAAAAATTAAAAATTAATATATTATAAATCAAAATTTTATTTAAAAATTTATCGTTGATAAATAATCAAATTATTGTATATAAAAGAGTGAATTCAAATTCCTGATGCTTATAGATAATAAAATCATAGACAGCGTAGATATTTAGTTATTTACTCACAAGAAGAGAAAAACATGTACACATGTACGACGTATATAGGTATCATCATAAAAAAGCCGAATAATAATAATAATAATAATAATATATAGAAGTGAAATTTACTTTATTATAGGACACATACTGATCAGAGGTTACAGCATGCACATGGCCACATGGGATCAGCAGCAGTATTCAATAATGAAACTCATTCAATGTTTTATTGTTTTACTCTCTTTAATTACTGTTAGACACGTTTAAAATGATCCACATATTATGATCAAGGAACTAGCCGAATGAGTTAATATTCAAATTAATTTCAGAAGTTATATTTTTAAATTGGTCGACGAAAGTTTAGTTAATTAAATTTAGTCCTTAAAATTATACTTTGTGATTCATATTAATCTTTGATCATATTTCTATTACAAAGATATTATCTGCTTACTAATGTGGATTGGCGTTAAATTTTTAAATATTAACTCATAAATATTAGACAACAAAAAATTATTAAATTATTAAATAAAAAATATTAGACAACAAAAAATTAAATTTTAAATTTTTTAAGTCATAAATATTTAATACTATATCATTAAATTATTTATCTTCAAAATTTAAACTATTAAATAAAAATACATAAATTTTAATATTTAACACATAATTTA
>NW_026264258.1:3102455-3136077 GCF_000817695.3 Arachis duranensis
TGTCATATCATATCATTGGTTTGTCCACACTTTAATTTGTATCTTATTGATGTTATTCATTCTTTGATTATGCTTCCAATTTTCAATTTGGATTCATGAATTTGATCTTAAGGGAAGTATTTATTGCAAAAAATTTTAGCATTATTAAAAATAACTTAACATAATGTACTTTCAACTTTATATTAGTTTTTATCTTTAAAATAAATAAATAAACAATCAATCGGATCAGATTTGCAAATTAAACATAAACAAAACAATTATAAAAATGAATTTTCATGAAAAAAATAAATCAGATTTGATTAGTTAAAAACTCATCACCTGCAATTGTCTTAATATGAAATTGATAGTCAAAAACCGTTAGAAAATTTGACAGATTTGATTAAATTCTCATATAACGATTTTCGACTACCAACTTTACATAAAAATAACTACACGTAAATCTTCACTATTCAGTTATGGTGTGATCCTAAACTCATCAAAAACCTTAAACAGATTTGCATGGTCCATTTGATATCCCTAAAACAAATTAAAGGTGAGATCATTCACATTACATGGTTGGTTTTTGCTGCACTTTTTCTTGTTGCTGTTTGGAAACCCTATTTTTGGCAACACATCGTACTCAAATTATGTGTGCTTCATAACAACCCTGATTCGCTTGAGAACTTTTTCATGTCAAGTCTTTTTCATTCATTTATTATTAACAAATCAAGTAGTTACCAATAATATCCGATCCAACCTAGCTAGCTAGGTCATGCCATTTATGTCAATTCTGTTACAATATAATAATTCAGAGATTCACATGCAAGTGTACAGTCAACAATTACTCTCATGCACTGAACTTCAGCGATGATGTAATTATTTATATCAACATATTTTTTGTTTTGTTGTATTTTATAAATTTATTGCTATAACAAGTTTTAGTGTTAACAATTCAATTATTGCCTAATTAAGTACGAAATAAAATTTAAAATTTTTTGAATCAATTATCATATCAATTGAATTATTGTCTACAAGAGAAAAGAAGAGGAATAAATTTTGATATTTTCTATTCTTTAATTATGATTGGTTGAGGTTGTCATGATGTCATTATTTATAAATGTGAGAATTCAGATGCAATTGTTCGTATGAATTAAAGTTGATAATTAAAAATTTTTAAATAATAATTTAGCTAAATTTATCAATAAATTATCTCAACTATCAATTTCATATAAAAATAATTGTATTTGAATTTTTATCTCTTTTATATATAATTTTTAATTAGATGATAAAAAGAGATATATAAATTGTTATATCTCTAACATATCTCTTTAAATAAAAACTTCTTTTGAGTTTGTTTGAATTATTATATGAAATTTTTTTCTCTTTATTTATCTTATCCTATTTTCTTTTTTTAAAGAATAAAAAAATTAAATTCTAAATTTTTTGATCATATAAATTTTAATACTACTTCATGATATCACTTCTCTCAAAAATTAAACTAATAAAAAAATATATAAATAATTATATATCTATCCACCATAAAAAAAAACCCCACTTATTACCAAGCACCCTATAAAGGCCCTCTTCAAAAATTACATAATTAGGTGATTATTGTTGAAAAGAAATGAGAGCTAATTAATTAAATATTTAACTTCAATAAAAAGCGAAAGTTGTGTAATTTTTTCCACTTCATATAAATAAGGAACACAACACAACATAAACTACATCAATACACTAATTTTTAAGTATTTGTTTGATAGGAGGACACGACATATATAAAATATAAAATTTTATCAATAAATTATAATCATATTTTAGTATTTTATTGTTATATTAAAGTACAAATAACTTTTTTATTAATTTTAATATTTTAATTATATAAAGAATTTAGATATTTTTTTAGTAATTAACAACACATTATTTTTAAACTCAGTTCATCAAAAATATTTTAAAAAGTAAAGTTGGATACGCTTTTATATAATCGTATAATTGAATATGTTGAAGTATATTTAAAAGAATTTTTTTTATAATTTTTTTAGAGACAATATTAAATATAAAATTAAATGAATGTCATATTTAAAATGTATCTAACACACTTAAATATATGGATTCAACAAAATGTCCTTATTTGATGAATTAGGGCAAATGACCTTATTCTCCCCTCGTATATATGCATGAGAGCGAAACCTAATTAGCCATTGAATTCTCAAATAGCTCCCTTTACTCAAACCATGCCCCAAGCCAATAACATAATGCCTAAATACTTGCAAGAGAGTGAAGTGTCCCAAGAATGCAAGGATTTGATAGCAACCTTGCCAATGGAGAAAGGTTGGCTTGCAAGCCACTTACACCAATACCAAGGGTTTTGGCATATCACTAGGCAATTGCAAGGGGTATTGTCTTGCCAAAAGCACTTCAATGCTCTTAACTCAGATATTCTCATTGTTACAACTCCAAAATCAGGTACCACTTGGCTTAAGGCATTGACATTTGCATTGCTTAACCGCCACAAATACCCTAAAATGTTCCAAAACCACCCTTTGCTCACTAAAAACCCTCATTTTCTTGTACCCTTTTTAGAGCTTGATTTATACAATGATAAGGATTTAGTACCTAATCTAAATTCAATCCCTTCACCAAGGCTTTTCTCCACACATATTCCTTATGTTTCGTTGCCGAAACCAGTGATCGATTCAGATTGTAAAATAGTGTATCTTTGTAGAGATCCTAAAGACACATTCATCTCATTGTGGCATTTCACGAACGAACTTAAGATGGAAGGTACATGTGCCAATTCACTTGAAGATTCATTGGAGAAATTTTGTAATGGGGTGAGCATATGTGGACCCTTTTGGGAGCATGTTTTAGGGTATTGGAAGGAAAGCTTGGATCAACCAAAGAAGATAATGTTGATGAGATATGAAGAGATGAAGAAGAACCCTAGCTTTGTGTTGAAAGAGCTTGCTAGGTTTGTTGGGTGCCCCTTTTCAAAAGAGGAGGAAGATGAAGGTGTCATTGATGATATTTTGAAGCTGTGTAGTTTCAAGAACTTGAGCAACTTGGAGGTGAATAAGAAAGGAAAGTTGACAAGTGGTGAAGAACATAGGGCTTTCTTCCGATGTGGCAAAGTTGGAGATTTCAAAAATTATCTTACTATTGAGATGATTGAAAAACTTGATATGATTACCGAAAAGAAGCTAGGACATTATGGATTTAGATTCTAGATATAATATTAAGTGTTTTTAATTGTATATTTAATTTCGTTGTCCGATCCATTTGGAGAAGTGAGATGTGATCTTAATTTATTTATTTGAATTAAAATGCAATTCATGAAATGATGAAGTGAATTATATATATATATATAAATATATTATTGTTTTCGATAACTACTCGACTGTGGATTTGATTGAATTAATTGAAAATTGACCACCACACCAATCTGATTTAGTGTAAAATTTGGTTGTTAGCGATCCCGTCAAAAACTAATAAAATTAAACCGATTAGAATAGAATAAAATAAATAATGTGATATATATATATATAACGAGATTAACAAAAATAAATGAAAAATGTGCTGAAAAAATTGTTATATATAATTCCATTATATTTTATGGGAATAAATGAAATCGAAAATCAATTATGACAAACTCCTCTTATTCATGAGACTGGATTTGTTTATAGACATGAGACACTGAAATAAAAACAAAAAGATATTAAATTATGTTTAACAGATAAGATATAGATAAAAATATTGTATCCAAAGATACTAAATTAATATATTTTGTATTTAATATTTTTCCTTAAATTTTTTAAAATATAAAATATTAATTTTTATATCTTTATTCTTAATATTTTATCCTCAATATTTTTTTTATCCTGTTTTTATGATCAAACACTGCTTTAACGTTTTTTTCATTTATTATGTTCAGAAATCTTACATGATAGTCTGTGCGTGCATGTTGATTGATGATAGCTGACATACATATCCAAGAATATGTAAATGCACCTAAAATTGTCCTTGATCTTACAGAATGTCATAAATAGCAATTAACTATATTGCCAAAACAAGCAGAGTTGTTGGTGATGATATTTTGAAAGAAAAATTAAACATGCATGGCAGCAATCAAGATTTTTCCCTTGTAGTGGATGTCTCTAGTATTATGTATGCAAGTAATTCTATAATTTAATTCTCAACAACAATGGTACGTCGCATCAATAATTGTCATGACATCATTTCTGATTCCAATAACTCTGATTTGGCGGCTCTAAGAAATGAGATTAAGAACAACTCCAATAAAAAATTCACCACAATTTTTATTTATTGTTCACTTATTATAAAAATAAACAATAATGTTTTACGTTCATACAAAAAACAAATCAAGTCATCTAAGTATTTTTTAGGTAATGCGCTTCCTCCTCTCAAGTTATATAAAATACATGTGCATTTTCCTCTCCTTTCTATTAATGTAACAGAATTACGTAAAGCTTCTTTAACATAAACATTCTTCAATGTTAACAATTTGAATTGTAATTTTTTTTATCTGTTTTGCTATTTATTGTTCTTCTTTTTTTTTCTGCTGCTCATCGTTTTTTTTCCTATTCTTCTTCGTTTTCTTCTTTGATATGTGGATTTATCTTCTTCATTTTTAGATTTCAATAGGCTATCAAAATAATGAATGATTCAACTTCAAATGAGTTGAATGAGAGTGATTTGGATTATTCTTCTTAATTGAATCAAGCGAACAAGGTTTGGATTATTCAATTTTGAATTGAATTGAATGTAATTGCTAAATTCTAGACGCAGATGTGTTCTAATTTGGATTGAACTGAATTGAATTGAATGGAATGCAATCTCTGAAGGATAACAATTAATCTCTTCTATTTTTTTGAATTTGATTATATATATACAATGTTTGGTTCATTTAGTATTCTGCATTGGTTTCGTTAAGAGAGTATTACTCGGTTTATTATGTAGGCAGTTGTTTGAATTTGAATTTATATAATGAATAATGTTCTGTTCATTTAGTACTATACAATAGTTTCACTTTAATAACATGTTCGGTTCATTATGCAGACAGTTGTTTGAATTTGAATTTATATAAAGCACAATGTTCCGTTCATTTAGTACTATACAATGGTTTCCCTCTAATAATATGTTCGGTACATTGTGCAGACATTTGTTCGTATTTGAATTTATATAATGGACAATGTTCCGTTCATTTAGTACTATACAAAGGTTTCAATTTAATTATATGTTCGGTTCATTCTGCAGACCAGGTGTGTTGTGGATTAACAATTTGTCCCAAAGGTCGGAATGACTTTTAAGACACTAGAAGAAACTGGAAAGTTCTACAAAAATTATTCCAAATTTTTCGATTTTTCTACCAAAATAAGGAACACGACTCAGAAGGGAGACAAGATTAAGAATCAACTAATCGTATGCAGCAGAGAAGGGAGGTGGAAATCCAAGATATCTCCAACTCTGAAGACAAACCCCTCAATTGGTATAAGCTGTTCAGCCAGGATTTATGTCCAACGTCGGTCTTTGGACAATTTCTAAACTTGTTATGAATCATTCACACCCCTACTGTCCAAACCGAGCAGAGATGCTCAAACAACACAGGGAGCTAAGCATGTTCGTGCGTCACACCATCGAAAATAACGAGGAAGCCGGAATCAGACCGAGCAAAACTTACCAATCATTTGTAGCAGCAACGGGCAGTCATTGGGAACTAAGTTTTATAGAAAAAGACGTGAGGAATTACATCACAAGGAAAGTACGGAATGTGTCTGAACAAGACGATGCCAAAGAATTTGGGAAGTGCCTTTTAAGAATGAAAGAGAAGAATCAAAATTTCTTTTTCGAGCTCAACCTCGAAGGCAATCACTCTATCAAAAATGCATTATGGGCCAACGTAAGAAGCAGGACTGCATGCGAGTATTCCGGAGAAATGGTTTCATTCGATACCATGTACAACATAAATAGGTATTCGGTTCACCGAAACTAAGTCTTAGGTTCACACAGGTAACACATTTCGGTTCACAACTAATGCCAGTGTCCATTTTTGCATGTACAATCTGGTTTTTAGTTCTTTTGTAGGCGTGAATCACCACGGCCAGTCGACACTTCTCGGATGCGCTCTTATGAAAAACGAGGACATCCAATCATTCAAATGACTATTCGAGTGTTAGCTCCGTTGCATGGGAGGGAAGGCACCAAAAGGCATTCTTGCCGACCAATGCGCATCGATGCAAAGGGCCATCGAGATGTGCATGCCAACAACAATTCACCGGTGGTGCATCTGGCACATCATGAAGAAGATCCCAAGGAAACTAAACTGCTACAAGCAACAAAAAGAAATTGAACAAGAGATGAGCCACGTCGTTTGGAACTCGTTCACAAAAGATGCATTCGACAGAAATTGGAACGATTTTGTCACAAAGTTTGGCGTCGGAGGAAATAAGTGGCTCTCAGGTAATTGACATTTTTTATTCGAATTATTTTGATGCTATTACTTTTTTGGTTAAAACTTGCACAACTTTCGGTTTATATAAGCTCATGTTTTCAGTTCATTCTACAGAGCTATACGAAGATTACCATTTATGGATTCCAGTTTGCCTGGATCACCACTTTTGGGTTGGGATGAGAAGTATACAAAAGAGCGAGAGCATGCACGCATTTTTCAACAAGTTCATCACACAGAACAGCTCCTTGATTCAATTTGTTAAGCAATACGATAATTGCCTAGCAAGCAGAGAGCAAAGAGAGAGAGAATTTGATGTTGTAGATTTTCACACCATGATACCATGTGCAACAAAATCAGCAATAGAGGCTCAATTTCAGCATGTGTATACCCACAAGAAGTTCAGGGAAGTTCAACAATAATTCAGAGGAAATGTGAGCTGCATCATAAGATTAATGCATTCCACCTTAGGTTTTATGACATACAAAGTCATAGAACAGGTTTCTAACTCCACATTCAACAAGTTTTTCGTCACCTACGATGCAGTATCACGAGAAGTAAAGTGTCAGTGCCTGCTATTCGAGTCAAGGGGCATACTGTGCCGCCATTCGCTGAGCGTTTTAAGCTTCGAGCGAGTAGATAAAGTGGCACCAAAATATATACTAGAATGCTGGAGCAAGAACATAAAGAGGAGGCACACACACATCAAGAGCAGCCAAGACAAGCCTCTATTGGAGCCGAGAAGCAAGAGATTCGATGATTTGGTCTTTCGGTCTCACAACATTTGTGAATTTGCATCAGAGTCTGAGGAGTTGATCGGAATTCTACACTAGGCTTTTGACAATGTCATGGCGGAGATGCAAGAATATCAAGCGAAAAGCAAAGGGAAAATTCGTTATCTCACGAAGAAGCGACGTTGAGTGACGTGAACGACCTTCAAAGCCCGCCACGTGTGAGAACAAGAGGCCGCCCCAAGAACAGACTGGGATCAAACTTGGAAAAAAAGACATCAAACACCACAAAGAAAAAGAAAAAGCCAGATCCAAGCGAGGTAACATTGATTTGCTTTCGATTAGAGAAAAATTTGTTTGTGCATTTTGCTAATATACAATTTATTTTATCTTTTGCAGTTGAACCTTTTAAACAGTGGATCAGCAATTCAGTCAAGCTCCAGCTTTTACAATGCACAGGATATGAATTATCCCGGAGAGGATTACAGGAGTTTCAGTTTTTATTAACATAAATTTTTATTCATGTATGAGCAAATTTCAGTTCATTGAAGTTACAGGAGGGTTAATTTCTGATTGATGTTAGTCTTTACTGAATAGTCACTTTTTTGTTTTTTCAAATTAGCTTTTTGAAATTGTTTATTGAATAGTCACTTTATTCTGTTATGTCAAAGAGTTTAGGTGTTTCTGAAACTGAATATTGATATATACATTTTTTCAAATTAGCTTTCTGCTATAGTGATATGCACTTTTTTTGTTCATCTTGTTTATTAATTTCAGTTCATTTGTGTTTTTGGGGCTCTTAATGTTTGATAAATACCCTGAATTCATTCACTGTGAACCTAGAAAAAAATAGTAGCCAGATAATTTCAATAGATATATACAATAACATCAGATTTTCATTAACATTAAATTTCCACTAATATTTACATTAATATTCACATATATACATTAAAGAAGCAGTGTTTGCTTTTTTAAACTAGTTAAACAAAATAGTGTTAATTACAACCAGTCAAAAAAACTATAACCTATTTACTATCTCTATCCCTATATGTGAATTTACCAAAAAGGGCTGGCGTGGACAGCAGATGGCTTTGGGAGTCTTATGGTTTCAGATGCCCGAATCACTTGGTCTCTGATTTTGTTCATTTTGTGCAACATAATGTTTGGACTATATTTGCGCCTGAAGGCATCAATTTCTTCCTACAATTCAATTTAAAGGAATTAGTTACATAAGAAATGAACCCAATTGAAATAAGAAATGAAACGAATTTCATTAATTTAAAAATTACTTATTTGTGTCCAATTTTTATATTGATACCTTTTCCCTTTTTTGATCTTTTGATGATCAATTATTTTCAGCCATTTCATGACGTATATCCCGCAATCATAGCTAAGCAAGAAATAAGTAAATATATGATTAATAGTATACACGATAAAACACATTAAAAATAGCACTATAGCAAAGAAAGATTTTTATTTTGTTTATTGACCGCTGAGCCTGATATACTCTGCTTCTACTCTCTCTCTGTCCTCTATTAAGGGTTCTGTCCCAGCGTAAACCCTTATTTGGGAGACAACTAATCCCTAAAAAGGATACAAAAAGTAAAATCAGGCACAAGCAGTGATTGAATAAAATGTGATAAACATTCAATCAGCAAAAAAAATATATTTCTGCATGCAAAAGAACTCAACTGAACACCTAACAACCAAGTGAATCTAAATCACCAACTCCAATAAACCAAACTCCATTTATGTTTGAATAAAACGTGATAAACATTCAATCAGCAAGGAAAATATTTCTGTATGTAAATGAACTCAATTGAATACTTAACAATCAAATGAATGTAAATCACCAACTCCAATGAACTCAATTCTAGTCATGTTTGAATAATTTACAACAAAATATGTATGATGTAAATAACTTACAACAAATTTATTCAGTTTAATTCTTGAATAAGGTATTTCATCTTTCTTTTATTGACAGGGTCAAGCACATAGAATACCTTCTTCTTGACATCGGCAATCCACAACCATCAATGTCCTCTGTTGCAAATCGACGCAAACAACTGAAGTTTGGAAAAATGATAGAATATTTCAGTCTAAATGATAGCAAACGACAGAATTATCAAAGAAGTTTTAGAAATCACAACTTACAAATGGATGCGATGCCAGTTTTCTTTTGTCAAGAAAATAGCGGTAATGTGCATATTGATCGATATCGATCCGGTAGGCCTTGCTGGTATCTGGATCGATGTAATTCACCCCATGGTTTCCCAACATAAAATTCTGAAAAATAAACCTCAGTTAAATCACAAATGAACTGAATTCTAAATTACTTAAGGAATAAAAAATTTGGCTTACCAGAATATCCGTCGGCACACAGTAAATTTTTTCCTCAAACTGGCAAGATTTTTTGTCATTGAGAATCATACACACGACATTGACCACCTACAGGAAGAAAATTTATGAGATATACGGTATAAAAGTTTTTAGAAAAATCATTAATGTTAACGTAATAAGCAAAGAATTTATGAGATACACGGTATAAAATTTTTTAGAAAAATCAATTACAACTTACTCATTCACAGAAGCTTCTTCTATTTGGCTCTCGGAAGGGACATTGGTGAAGGTCTCTCGATGTTTTATTATCTCTTCCACAAGAGAACTAGGAAGAGACACAGCAATAGGAGCTCTATGAAAGATGAACAAGCAAGAAGTTAATATTGAGTTACTAGAATAGGTACCGAAAAACCGAAAGCTACACATTGAAAAACTCACATATCAAGAGGTTGAGACTGAGTTTCTCCTCCAACAGCAATGATTTGGAGTTCAGGATTAGGTGTAGTGATACTGACAATTAAACATAGATTCCGTGTGATTAATTAAACAAAAATTATTACCGAAATCTAAAGACCAACATGAATATTTCAACTTACACAGTTCGAGTTTGGAAACTCTGTTTTTGATGGAGTTCTTTCTTCTAAAAACTTTTATCGGAGTTTCTGGGATATTTTTCCTAATAAAAAAGATACCAAATTAAAATCATCAACCAAGATTAAAAGCAGAGAAATAAAAACACCTGAAATTCATTTTTGGACTCCAATGAACCGAATTTAAACCAAGAAAAGAATCGAATTTACCTGGCGTTGGCCGGTGCATTTACAGACGGTGTGGAGCTCGTTTGAGTTTGTAAAGGTTCGTTGTCCAAATGTACAGTCAGCAGTCTAAGCAAAAAAATAAATATTATTCAGTAAATTCAGAGGAATTACAAGAGGTTTTAGGAAAAGTTAGCAAATAAAGGAAAAGAACTCGATATAAGAAACCGAATCTTACATCTCGGATAAATCATTTTGCGCCTCTATCGAGTCAAAGCCATCCGGAGCAATATTTACTTTTCGAGCTCCATCATTTTTTTTCTTTGCTCTCTTTTCATTTAATAGCTGCGACGCCTCCCTTCTTCTTTCGGCAGTGCTGACCTTTACTTGTTCACTTTTGAAAATTCATAAAATGAGTATCAATGAAACTAAAATAAAACTATCAATGAATCGAAAATATGATTTCAGAAACTTACTCCTTTTAAGATTTCGTTTTTCTTTCTAAATCTGTCAGAACAAGCTTGCTTGAATTTTTTTTTGGCAACCCTCTCCGGTTGTTTTATTTTCATTGTCAGTATTTTTTTATTTTTTTTTCTCTGTAACACATACAAACACATTGAATTTATACTGGAGACAAATATCACAGATGTAATTTACTTAACAAGCACACACAAGCAATTTTCATCAAATAAAAGCAAAACTAAACCAGATGAACATCATACAATCATAGCAATGAACCAAAAATAATCAATTCCCAAACTTATTGGTTTTCATATTCACTTGTGCTCTCTGAATTGTCGGAACAAGCTCCCATTTTTTGCTTTGTTTTTTTAACCACCTCCTGTGGTTGTTCTCTTTTTCTTGTCGCTGTTTTTTCAATTTCTTCTTCTTCTCTGCGATACATAAGAACAAGCACGTAAGAACAATTTTAACCAAATACAAGCAAAACTAAACCAAATGAACATCAAACAAACATAGCAATGAACCAAAAATAGTTATTTTCGAAACATACTAATTTTCGGATTCCCTTGTGCTTTCTGAATCCGTCAGACTGCTTTTGTTTTCAGATTCACTTGTGGTTTCTGAATCCGTCGGAACAATCTTTTGTTTTTTCACCAGCCTATTTTGTCTTGTTTTGTTTGGCGGTGTTTTCTCATATTCAAATTCAGATTCGAATTCGGAAAAACTGTTTTCTTCCAAAGAAGAATCAAGAACAACAATTTTCTTTTTTTTTCTTTCTTTAGTTTTCCCTTTTCTTTCCCCTTCAGAAGAACTGTTTTTGACATCTTCTTTTCTTCTGTCTTTCTCTCCCTTAGTTGTGCTCTGTACACAAGTCCCTAAAATACAAACTTACTTAGTTAGCAGAGTATTTTATAAGCAACTGAACCGAATTTTCAAGGAATTTTATTTTTAATTTACCATCGTATCAGTTACTTCCTTAGCAATCCACTCGAGCAGAAGACTCCGTGTCTAGTGGGCCACCCACGGTCTCCTGGGAGTCTTAAGTGCATCCAATCAAGGAAACTTAGATTCATGGAAATATATCATCATCAAAATAAACACACAGTCATCAACAGACTGTTTCTTTCCCTGTTTTCGGGCTTCGATACCCTTTCTCAAGAAGCTCAGCACATGAGTTTCCCAATCCCATTGTTGGATGTTGTCCACACAAAGGGCAGGGAGCTTATGGATCGGGGAGGTCGTGCTCACCATCGTCGATAGCAAGAAGCACTTCTGGACAAAGACAACAAAATTGCTTTTGAACTTCTTACGGTTCTCCTCCCCCTCAACACTCATATCAAGGACAGACTTTGTCAAAGATGCCAATGTAGCATTTTTGAAGCTGTCGATTATCTGCTTGTTTTGCTCACTAAGTCCGTCGTACTCAACTTTCTTAAGAAAACAATTCCCTACAACATTTTAATAGCAACAAATCAGTCAAAAAGACTTAGTTTTATTTTCTGTACCCAAATGAACCAAAAATAAAGGAATCAAAGAATCGAAATAAGCACAAGTTGAAAGGATATTACCGTCGTGGTTTATGCCTAGTGCATTTGCTACCTTGGCAGGTGTTATGTATATTTTGCCGTGCAGAGTGTTCAAGTATCCATAGTAGTCATCATAGCAAGCAAGCAATTCTCTCAAGAGCTTGTGAGAGACATTCATTTCCGGGATATGTGCCAGCGCACCGAATCCCATTTCGTCGACAATATCTCTCTTTTCCTGACTCGTTGACTTGAACACCCTCACTATTGCTTTTGGTTAGTATCTGAGATCGTGAGTTTTCTGCAAGATTTTGAAACAGTATGTTATGATATATTTATAATATAAAATAGAGTTTATTTAAATAAAAATCAATAAATATATTTAATGTGTATATATGCTTATGTTATAGCGCAACTTCTGCTTTTTTGTCATCATCATCTTTTTTTTATTTTTGCTGTTAAGTTAAAAAAAATTTGGTCAATACTTCACTCAATACACCGACAAGCACAACCATGCATATTTTAATCAAGTGAATGTAAATCAGCAACTCCAATGAACCGAACTCCATTCACATTTGAATAAAACGTGACAAACATTCAATCATCAAGAAAAATATTTCTGCATGCAAAAGAATACAACTGAACACTTAACAATTAAGTGAATGAAAATCACCAACTCCAATGAACCGAACCCATTTCATATTTGAAAAAAACGTGATAAACATTTATTCAGCAAGAAAAACATTTCTGCATGCAAAAGAACTCAACTGAACACATAACAATCAAGTGAATGGAAATCACCAACTCCAATGAATCTATCTCCATTCAAGTTTTGAATAAAACGTGATAAACATTCAATCAGCAAGAAAAATATTTCTACATGCAAAAGAACTCAACTGAACACACTAACAATCAAGTGAATCTAAATCACCAACTCCAATGAATCATACTATATATCACATAAAATAACAACACATTTCTATTTGTATGTCCTAGTTACGCAAAAAAATGGAATCAGAATAGATCGATCTACTAAACAAAGCAAATCAATCCACAAAACCTTAAATCCAAATAGGAGAAACGCGAGAATGTGAGATTTTAAATGAACAGTAGTTTTTCTCATACCTTTCACAGTCTCTTTTCTTGATTTTGTTTGTCTTTTCTTCTTCCTTTTGGAAGCTTGACGCGAGTCTGGAGTAGAAGCAGTTTTCGCAAAGAACAGGAACGAGCTTTGAGAGATTTTGAAAGAGATTTGAACTTCAGTAGCGGTTTCGAGATTGAAAAAGGAACATTGTTTCATAATGAAAGCGCGAATGAATGTTAAACGTTTCGGGAGTTTGGGTGCGTGTAATACACGCTCATTTAATGGGATTGGGATTTTTTGGTGTTGGGCCAATTTGGATAGACTTGGATGGAAAATTATATGGATGTATAGCCTAACTGTTATAAAAAATAGTTTTATATAAGTTTTTACATCATAAACAAAAACAATAAATAAAGACTAAAGGAGTATGTCTCTCACTCTCTTCTTTAACAGAAATTACTATTGATAGTATCATATAACATAATTATTGTCATTAATAGTATAATTTATCTTTAGAATACGATCTTTTAGAATATTATCGAATACTGATGAACGATTTAACGCGTTGATAACTAGAAATTCTAAAAAATACATGTTATATCTAAAATTTTGAAGAAGTCAAAATCTCAAGTACTATGATTGCAATCGTATCTCACGATAACCACTCATGTATGTTTATATACCTTTGCATGCCTTTCAATAAATTTTTTATTGGCAATGCATGGAGTCGATGCCACCCAATATATTAGGAAAGTCATAAATTTTCGCTATTTGTAGCAATTGGAGAAAAAAATATCAGCAAAATTTTAGTTGAAAAATTTGAAAAATATATATTAAAAAATAAAAGAAATTAAGATAATAAAAATGTGAATAAGTAATATTTATAGAATAAATTCTAACATCTACTAAATTCTAACATTCTAATTCTTATTTCAATTTCATTATTTTTAATATTGTCTTTAAATAACTTGTCACGTAACAAATAGGAGTGTTAGATTATCTATGTATTTGTTGAACCAAGCAGAAAAAGAATCCAAAAACTATTATGATATTCCGAATTTAATATCAAAGACTATTATAGTGCAATTAAATCTAAAAAACCTAACTAATAAAAGTCATGAATTCACAAAATTACTATAGAAATTTAGTCAAATATTATAAGAAGGAGTCAATGAAGTATATGTATAATGTATACAATAGAGATATAAGAATGTTCGATTCAGTAGGATATCAGATGTTTATTATCCTTGGTATTCGGATGATTATTTTAGATAATAAAAATGTATTGTATTTGAGAAATTAGTAGTATTTTATTTTAAATGTTTATTTTTTAACTTATATTGAACCAAATAAATAGCCCATTATACACATTGTATAAATACTCTATTAACTCCTTATCGAGATTCCTTGTTCATTCTGCTCGGTCGCTCACAACCATCAACCACAGCCACGTCACTTTACCACCATTACTCCACTATCAATCACTCCGGGTCCGGGAATAGAATAATCAGGATAGAAATAGAATAAGATAAAAATTCAAATACAGTTAATTTCATGTGAAATTGATAGTTAAAAATAGTTAAATAATTTGACTAATTTGACTAAATTTTCATCTAACAATTTTCAGTTATCAACTTTACATGAAATTAACTATACTTGAGTTTTCATGATAGAATAAACAAAATAGAAGACTGTTTTTTGTTTATAAATATGAAGATTGGGTGACGGGGGATTTGTAATGAGTTAGGTAGTGGATATAAAGCCCAACTCAATTGATTTCGATTAGTTATTGTAGTGGCCCATCTTAACGGACCAGTTTATATATATACAAAAAATTTAAAATGGAAATCTATTCTTTTCCAAAAACTTTGATGACCTAAAAAGGAAATAAGAAATGAATATCTAGTATTATCTAGATTTTGATTCTCATGGAATCCATTACAGTGTTCTTTTGATCCATTTTGGAGGCTAATAATAGTTGCAGATTTGGTAGGAGAATGTTTTTTTTTTTTTCCTTTGATATGACAAGTGACCAGAAGAACATGGGGTCTATATAGTGAACATAGTTGACCTTATACTTAATGTCACTGACTTGATGTATGGAAGAAGAAGGTCCTTGGAATTTTTTTTACAATTATTTTTTATATATACTTAAATACTTTCTTGATTTATTTCTTCTGCTCTCAATGATTGACTTTGTTTCAATTCAAATTTGTGGTGTATATCATAAATGATTTTTCAACACGTTCTTTTATTTGATACTTAGTTTTATATACAAGATGAAACTTGGAAGGAAATAAAATTTTAATTCTTAAAAATAAAAAAAATAATGGGATGATCTCTCTTTAAAATTTGCTCAAAACTCAACTTCTTTGATGATGATCTTTTTTTTATCAACTTTTAATGTGATATTATTTCATTTCATTTCATTTCTTAAATTTTGCTTTTACATTTTTATATTGAATTAAATGTTAAAGAAAACAAACTAGAGAGGTGGAGAATGGATAAAGTTATAGTTGAGGCATTTATTTTTATGACTTTAATTATGATGCATTATCAATGTAAAATAATTTTACACGTGTATTTAATTACGTGATACTACATTAATAAAAATAACTATCTTTCATATTGATCGCACGAATAAATTTAAAAAAAAAACGGATGTAATTGTACGACTATATAAAATACTTTACATTATCAGTGCATCAAAATTAAACTCTATTTTTATTTAATAAATTGGAGTTATTCAAATATGGACATTGGTATCGGAAAATCAACACATAATTGACGATTTGAAAGTGATTGCAGATATCATGTTTGAGAGTTGGGAGAAAAAGTAAATGGAATGATTTAGAAGGAGAGGAACGGAAAACGAAAGGAAGATTTGATATCTTTAAACCATTTTTTTTTATTTATGAGCTTAACATAAATAAGAAGAAGTTTGAAGGTTTATTATTATATGCTTTTAATTTTTTTATTAAAATATTAGAACAAAAAATCGTTACAAATAATAATAATTATTTATTAGGAATGATCTTTTTAAAATTTATTCAATCCATAAATATGCAGTTACTCATTTTCATTCTTTATCATCCGACACTTTTTTTATGTAATATGATATATTCAAGATATTTAAAATATTTTTTTGTGGTGAGATATTTTTTTTCAATTTTTATTTTTATGTTAGTAATATTCTCTTCGTGGTGAACTTTCATTTTATAAGCAAATTGTAACACCTCTAAAATTTCTCTTACCAAAAATAGAAAAATTCGAACTCGTAACTTTTTAAGTAAGTATAAAAAGACTATATCATTTAAACTACAAATTTAATTTTTATTTTAAATCTTCTATGAATTATTTCATTAAGACAATGTGGTTGACAAAAAGTAAAAAACTATACACCATAATATATATATTATTAGATATATTAGTATGTAACTTCAGAATTAATATAAAAATATAGAGACTTATATTATGTATAACTCTTGGTGTAATATTATACAATAAAAGAAATTCTTATGTCGTACTATCTTTGAATCTCACATTAATTATAATTTCATTATACATGTTCTAAATTGCACAATCATATGCAATTCTTAATTTTTTTTCTCCAAAATCTTTCATAAAATGTCTCTTAATACCTTACTACATGCCTTTTCTAAATCATTAAATATTTAAATATCATGTGTAGAATTTTTTTTATCACTCTAATACCTCTCATTCTTCTCTTACTTTAGTTCTAACGGAATATTTATCAAGAAAAAAAAAGTTGATTCTCTATGTTTAATATAAACACATGTTCATAAACGATAACTAAGTATCTTTTCATTTTTATTTTTATTTTTATTTTTATTTTTATTTTTACTTCTTTAACAATAGCAATTCATGTTAATCAATTTTTTAATTTAAATTTCAAACAAACAATTACCAATTATAGTATTTTGTCCAATAATGACTTCTATACCGACAAAACATTACACTCCACAAAAGTTGTTGACACTTGAGAGTTGACCCTACCTACCTGCGCACTTTAGCAGAGGCAAATATGCTCCTCTCCACTTGGTTCCTTAATTGCTTTCCGCAGTTCTTGGACCGTATCTTTCTAACATGCGCCATGGGATCCCTCTCCTAATCTCCTCTTTCATTTTGATTAGTTTTCTTCCACCAATTTTAGTGACCCAAGTTATCACGTTGTTGTGTACCAAAATAATATGCTTCTTTTTATTTATTTTGTTAATGGAAAATTCAGAAAAAAAAAGTGATTGGTGGAGAGTGGCTACTGTATTTTATTTTACTTTTTTTTTTTATTTGAAAGGTACTTGGTCAAGTTGTAGCCTTGTAAGTTTGTCTTTTGGAACATTGTGTCGGAGCTGAAAAATTTAAATATAGGGCTAAAATATTATATTTTAAATATATTGTATTTTTACTTTTTTTTTAATGTGGAGATTGTTTATCAAAATAAATCAGAGTATGATTTTAATTTTAATTTTTTATTTTTTTTAAATAAAAATTAGAGAATCTGATTTTAATTTTAAATTGTAAAATTTTTTAAGGTCATAAGTTCGATTTCAGTATTTTAAATTTTATAATTGTGTGAAAAATAATTGGAATTCGATTTTAATTTTAAAAGTATTTTAATTATCAGAAGACAGAAATTGAACCCTTCAATTTTGATGTTATAAAAATTGGAAAATAATAATGGTTAGTTTAGTTTTTGAATGTTTTTTGTTTTGAATGTTTTTTTGTTCGTAACAATTTGTTAAGAGAGAAAATAAAATCGTTTTTTATTTTTGCATAAAATTTAAAAAATATTAAAAATGGAAAATGGAAAATAAAAATAAAATTCAATTATACTATAACTTTTTTAACTAATATTCGGTATAATATTACCAATGTTTGACATTTTGTTCAGCTTTGATTTTTTTTTTAATTTTGATTGTTTTAAAAGTCGATCATTTTACTATAAGAAAATACACACGTATATATTGTATTTATATTCATTTTTAAAAAAGAAATTGATTCTTTAGTTATAACCTCTTCTTTAAAATTAAAAAAATTGGATAATCAGTTATTTATTTGCATTTTTAATATGTTATCGTTATAATTACTATAACATCAGGATTTCATGAATCCCTGAAATTCTTCTGATGCAATAACATGAAAGGAAAAATTAAAATGGGTAGATTATTAAATTATCATTTGCCTAACTTACATACCAAAAAGGTTTATAGTATAAAATATGATTGTGAAAAGTCATTGAAAACAAAATCTCCATTTTCTAGCATAAATCACTACTAGCAATTTTTTCCTTTTTTTTCTTTTTTTTTTAAACAGTAAATTAGTACACTTATAAACAAAGAGAGTACAAACATAAAATATTAGTTTGAAAAGTTCTTGAAAACAAAACATTCATTCTAAGCTATAACATGAAATCACAGCTAGCAAATATTTTTTACCTTTAATTCTAAATAATAAATAAAGGGGTTAATTATTATCCCATGTCCTTAGCTTATATACCAAAAACAGTACATAATATAAAACATTAATAATTTGAAAATAATTTAAAACGAACGCATCATTTTATATCATGAATCAAAGCTAGAAAAAAGGTGCTTCTACTTTTCATTTTTATTTTTTGGTAGATTATTATGCTTTCTGTTACACAATAATTCTCCCAAAACAAAAAACCAAAATGCAAAATTCACATGAAATAAGAAAAACATATAAAATCAAGATTACATGAATAGACAAAATTGCCCTTGAAGAAAAACATAAACTTCTAATAGTATATAATTAATTCATCACATCACTTGTAGAATTAATATAAAAGTGACAATGAATTATAATTTAAATGGCATAATTTTTTATTCTTACTTAAAAATCTTGAAATTTGAGTCTCATTCTTAATTTAAATAAAAAAATATAAAAATAAAAATATATAAAAAAAATTAATACTATCTAATCCAGATATTATAAACAAAACACATACTGTAAATTTAACAAAATGGTAATAAAATATTTATTTTAAAACACAATATTTATTACTAGTAAATATATATAATAATAAAAAATATAAGATTAATCGATATTATTTTTTAACTAAAAAAATTGGATTCCAATCTTTAAAATAGTAAAAGTATAATTTTTTTATGAGTTATATATAATGAAGGGTATTTTAGGAAAAAAAGATAATTTATTTATTTATTTTTATGTGAAGTTAATAGTTAAAAAATATTAAATAATAATTTAGTTAAACATGTTAAATCATCTAAGAGTTCTTAACTATAAATTTTATATAAAGACTATTGTATGTGAATTTTTACCAAAAAAAATTATATACCAATTCTCTTGCATATATATATTTTGTAGAATAAAGTGTTACATCTAAGCAAAATTTTTATCTAAGCTTATCTAAGTTGATGTAACAACTTTTTAAATCATGCGCTTCTTTTTAAATTTGAACACGCATATTTTTCTTCTTTTCTTCTTCTCCTCCCTCTCTTAGAGATTATCAATTCAATTCAATTCAATTCAAAACACATGCATCCATTCACTTCAAAACAATTCAATTCAATTCACAATAAACCGAACATGTTATTAAGGTGAAACAATTGTATAGTACTAAATGAACGGAACATTATTTATTATATAAAATCAAATTCAAAACAGTTTTCTGCATAATAAATCAAACACATTATTAAGGTGAAACAATTGTATAGTACTAAATCAACGGAACATTATCTATTATATAAAATCAAATTCAAAACAGATTTCTGCATAATGAACCGAACACGTTATTAAGGTGAAACAATTGTATAGCACTAAATGAATGGAACATTATCCATTATATAAAATCAACTTCAAAACACCTATGTCTACAATTTAGAGATTATCAATTCAGAACACCTGCATCCATTCAATTCAATTCAATTTAGCAATTAGTATTGTTGGTGATGACAATAACGAAAGAGGAGGAGAAGAAGAAGAAGAAGAGAAGAAGGAGAAGCAGAAGAAAAATCTACGTGTGCGAAGAAGGAGGAGGAGGAGGAAGAGGTATGCGTGAATTTGAAAGAAGAGGACGCGTATGCGTGTATTTGAAAGAAGAAGAAGAAGAAGAAGCACAGGAGAGAAGAAGAAGAGTGGTGGGGAAGGAGAAGAAGAAAAAGCACATGTAATAACGCTCTTTTAATGAGAGTGGTTTTTGTTAATGTTAGACATACTTAGATAAATTTAGATGAAAAAAATATCTAGACGTGTCCTATTATTATATAGTGTAAATTATTATTATTATTATTATTATTATTATTATTATTAAATGTCTTTAGTTTAATAGAGTTAATATTTAGTTTGGTCTCTAAAATTTAAGATCAGACTCAATTTGATTCTCGAAATTTCAATGGACTTGTTAGATTTCAAAATTTGTAATGGTAACTCGCATGAATTTTTGCTCCGATTTGAATTTCTTGCCCAAATTTCATATGATCGAGACATATTAGAGCTTATAAAAGTTTGACGGTTATTTTCAAAGCTCCAAAATTTTTAAATTGAACTTATTATTTTCGTCTCATAAAAATATTAAAAATCTAGTCAAACTTATAGAAGATTTAATAATCTCATAAAAATATTGAAAATTTAGTCAAATTTATAGAAAGTTTAATAGATCTCAATTACATAAAATTTAAATAAAAAATCTTAAATTTAATAAATTAACGTATAAAATCAATATATTATTCACAAAAATTAATTCAAAAACTAACGTAAATTATTATAATTAATTTATAAAATATAAATTGAGACTATTATAATTTTACAAATCAATTTAAATTCCACCCAAAAATTTCAGTACAAGAGTATTAACTCAGCATTTTATACCCCCAAAAAAAGGTAGATATGATATAAAATATTAAGTTTCCTAAGTTAGAATATGAAGGCAGCAAAATAGGGGTGTGTGACTGCGCTGAGTTATATAGTAACCACTTAACTACGCACTCTTCTCTTTCTCTTCTCTTCTCTTTCTTTCGCTTATAACAACAAAAGCTTATCATCTTCCAACACTTCCAATGGGTATGTCTTATCTTAATCCCTATTCTACCCTTCAATTCTTACTTGTTCATTCTTTCTACCTTCTGGGTTTTCTTAATCGCTGCTTTTTCCACATCAAGTTTGATTTTTTTCTTTCCTTTTTTGATTTTCTTTGAATCCATAATTGTATGGCTAAGAAACAAAATATGGGGTTTTCGTTTTGGGGGGAATTTTTCTTTTCTTGGGTGGAAGTTCTGTTCTTTGCAATACCGAATTTGTTCAATCAATTCCTTTTTTAATTTGGTTCCATAGGAAAGAAAATAGATGAATAAATAAAGGGAGAGTGTGAATTGTTATTCTCATAGTGTTGATTTGATTTGAGTTTTTGTTCTCTTTGTCTTGTTTGGTTTACACTCATGGAGTTTTTCTGTTCCTTGATTCCTTCTTCTGTTTAAGCATAATTATTAAACAGCTATGCCACACCACGTGTCTTAGTCTTAACACTTCCCTTAATCTACAACCTTTTTTTCATTTGTGGTTCTGCTTTTTTTCCTTCATTTACTTGTTATACTTGTGTTGTATCACTTCTTTTATTTGGAATTTTGAGTTTCAATAGCTTTATGTGTTTGTTTTCTTTTTTATAATTCAATGTTATGTTTCTCTTTCATCTGATTGATTTATCTTGTCTCATGCATAAATAGCTTTAATTTCAGAGGTTAATATGAGTTTCTCTCACTATATGGATGATGAATATGAGAAACTCTTCAGAAGAATGAATCCACCAAGGTACCAAATTTTCTTCAAGTTTTTTCCCCCTTAGTTTGAATTTTTGATTCCACATATTTGTTGACTTGTGTGCTTCTCGTTTCAGAGTTGTAATTGATAATGAATCCAGCAAGAAAGCCACTGTTATAAGGGTATGGAGTTGAATTCGATGTCTAGTTCTTCGATTTTTTGGAGTTCTGCAATTCATTTTTGTTTATATAATTCGTGGTTTTCGCCATCTTATTGAGACTTTTGTGCCTTTTGCTAATGAAATTCGGTTTGTTTCGCAGGTGGATAGTGCAAACAAGCATGGAATACTCCTTGAAGTAGTGCAAATTCTGACCGATCTAAACCTCATCGTAAATAAGGCTTACATCTCTTCAGATGGAGGATGGTTCATGGATGGTAATGTCAAAGACGCACTTGCTTTTGCTAGTATTAGACTACTAGTACATTGAGAATTCTGAAAATATATTAAATTTTAGGTCAATATGTGTGCACTTGCGCGCACGCACGCATGTGTGTGATATTTGGGGATATGAGGATTTCTTATTCAATTTAATTTCCATGATACTTTATGTTTTAATAATATACATATAATCAAAAAAATTTTGACAAGAAAACTTGATTGTTTTGCTATATTGTACCAGTGTTTAATGTCACTGACCAGGACGGAAACAAGGTCATGGATGAAGCTATTCTGGACTACATTCGAAAGGTTAGATTCATTCGGTGATCTTTAACTGGTTTTCCGTGGTTAATAGGCTCTTGAATTAACTCCTAAAATCATTTGAGTTGACGAGTTCTCGAGTTTGACAACCTTGTTTGTTTATTTGTTTGTTTGTTTTATCCTTTTCAGTCACTCGGCCCAGAATCATGCTGTACATCGTCCATGAGATCTGTCGGAGTCAAGCAAACTATGGACCACACCGCCATAGAACTAATGGGAAGCGATAGGCCAGGATTGCTTTCAGAAGTGAGTGCGGTGCTAACCGACCTCAAGTGCAACATAATCAATGCAGAGGTGTGGACTCACAATACCCGTGCAGCCTCCGTGATGCATGTAACGGACGAAGAAACTGGCGCTGCAATCACCGACCCTCAAAGGCTTTCACTAATTAAAGAACTCCTAGCCAATGTGCTTGGTGGCGGCAACAAAGTCAGGGGAGCTAGCAGTGTAGTCACCGAACAAGTTACGCATACTGATAGAAGGCTTCACCAGATGATGTTTGCCGATAGGGATTATGAACGACCCGATGACAATGAGTTTGATGAGAAGAGAAGACCAAAAGTGACCGTTGTGAATTGGTCCGACAAAGATTACTCTGTTGTCACTATCCGATGCAAGGATCGAGCAAAGCTTCTGTTCGATATTGTTTGTACTTTGACAGATATGCAGTATGTGGTTTTCCATGCAAGTATCGATACAGAGGGTCCAAATGCATTTCAGGTATTAATGTATTATGCTCATATACACGCTTGGAGCACCATGTGTATTCCTTCGATATGTTTAAATGACATTTATGAAGCAAAATGGTAAATACTTTCTGTCTTTATATGCAGGAATATTACATTAAACACATAGATGGATCCCCCGTAAAATCGGATGCAGAAAGACAAAGAGTGATTCAGTGTCTTGAAGCTGCAATTCAGAGAAGAGTATCCGAGGTACGTCATTAGGGTGTGTTTGTTTTCCGCTTTTTCTAGCAAAAGTTTCACTTTTTATTTATTTGCATAAGTTTATACTATGATCAGAATTTTAAAGAAAAATAATTAATTTGAAATCTTTATGGAAAAGATAAGTAAGTAGCTTCTCTGTAAAATCAGTATTCACTAAAATCACTTTTTCTAAAAAGAATCAGAACCAAACTCAGCCTATATTTTCTGAATTTTCTGCATTATTTCAATCAGAAGCTAGCATACATTGAAAATGACCCATCATATTTTATGGTTTGACTTTCGCTGTATGATTCTGCTAATTAATTAATATTCTATGCTCCAAAAGTCTTACTACCCTATAAATACTCATCTCTCAATTATTTATACAAAATGCAAGTCATGCATATTTTTGTTTTCTTTTTTTTTTTCCTGCTAAATAAACAAACCTTAAAAGTAGATTTCCAAAATATTTTTGTGAGTTGTGATCATTAAATTTTTTTAATTGTTAATTTACCACTTAAGTGGCTGTATAATAAAAAATATTTTTGCGCATCAAAAGTACCTGTTTTAATTTTTTCTTTCATTTTTTTTAATATGCTAATAGTGCATAGAAATTAAATCTATTAATTATTGCAAGCAACACAATAAATACCATAAAGAATGATGTAAACATTTGAAGATTAGAAAACTATTTCAGTTCATATAATCTGAAAATTAATGTATTACTTTCTTCATATATAGGGTTTGAAGCTAGAACTCTGCACAACCGATAGATTTGGACTTCTGTCCGATGTCACGCGTATCTTTCGAGAGAACAGCCTCACAGTTAACAGGGCGGAAGTGACGACCAAAGGTGGCAAAGCCGTTAACACATTTTATGTTAGTGGCGCATCCGGTTGCCCCGTAGATTCTAAAACCATAGACACCATTCGGCAAGCAATCGGAAACACCATACTAAAAGTAAAGGGTAGGCCGGAAGAGTTGGAACCGGCAACGACACAGGATTCTCCGACAAGGTTCCTCTTTGGTGGGTTTTTCAAATCAAGGTCCTTTGTTAACTTTGGTTTGATAAAGTCTTATTCATGAGAATAAGGTTTGGTGAAAGTGTAAAATATGCTCTCTTCTTTGATTCTATCACTATCTATTTCCTTTTTAGATACAATTATATTGTGTAAATTCAAGCCTCAAGTTTCTGTTCTCAATGGTTCTCAAGGTTTGGTTTTGTTGTTCATCATTGGATCCAATCATAAAGTTGGATTGATGTTGATAGCAGGTTGAGCCTTATTTGTGTAATTCAATTGAAACAATTAGGTCAAGAATCAAACAATTTGTATATAAATTTCTCAACCATGATCTGATTTATCTGGTGTCTTCATTCTTGTTCTTGAATTTATTTTTAATTAGAAAAATTTAGGAACATTATTTGAATATATATAATTTTTAATAACATTAATAGGATTTAAGCTTTATATATCTTCAGTATAAAAATCATGTATTACTTTACATTAGGAAATTAGATGTTGAAAATAAATTAAAATATAGGAACTTTTTGTGAATATAGAAATCTAGGTAAAGGGAGAGGTTCATTCTTGTTACAGGTATTAATCTTACATGAATTTTTTTAATCAAAATTATTACCTATATATTAATCAAAATCTTAATTTTTTTTCGTTTTTTTGGTGACTAAAGATTTTTTTCTTGTATTTGAATCAACACTTATTAATTTTCTATAATCTATCATCCGAAGGTACTATTAAGCTTAAGGTACTGGAAGGAGTAAAATTTAGAAATGAAATTTAGCATATGATTATTGTGTTCAACATTTAAGTTGTGACACTAATAGTGATATTTTAAAAATTGAATGATTGAATCATGATCAGCAACTTCATTTTCAGTCTTCCAGCAAATTGTCTATATAAATATAATAAATTAATAATCATTCTTTTGTTTTTCTCTTTTTTCCCCCTTGTCTTATTTGATAAGCTAGAATCTAGAACCTAAAATATTAGTTTGAGTCTAATCTTGTATTCATATTATAAATTAATTTGAAGATTCTTAATGGTGAATTACATGGAAAGACACTGTATTGAGTCAGAAATTTGAGATATTTTTTATTTTCTATGTTTGTGGGAGTTATGTGCAATTCCCATACTTTTTGCAAGGAATATCTTCCTTCCAAAACCAAAGTTAGTGGCGCCTAACCTTTTCTTTTTCTAATAAACCAAAAAAAAAAATGGATCATTCCATATAAAAAATTTTCCAAACTTTTATTTTATTTCGGTTTCCAAAACCAATATTTTTTACAAAGCATTAATCAATCAATAATAGTGGATGAGCAAATAATTATTTTTTAGTCTATCGAATTAAAAAATACTGTAAGAAAATTTTAAAAAAAGTTTATTTATATGGGTTAACTAGCTTTTTGTTTGACTTTCTTTTTATCAATAACAAAACCAAACACATAATTAAAGATAAAGTTCTCAATTCTAAAAATGAAAAAAAAATCGTTGGAAAATATCAATTGTTTTTTATAATACTTCAATTAGATTCAATTAATTAAATTTTTAATGATAAAATTCAAATATCAATCATTTAATTGAAGGAATATATTTCCACCTTCTCCAACGAACTTTATACAATGAATTTTCATGGTGGCCAGTCCAATCAAAGAGGAATCAGAATCTGATGATACCAACAANNNCTTAAGAAAATGGGCTATAAATAAAAGAAACACTTATTGGAGTCGTTGGGCCTTTGTGCAAATTAAGGCAAGCAATTTTAAAAAATAATAATAAAAATAAAAAATTAAATTCGATTAGTTTAGTAGTTAATTTATTGGCTCGTTTAAGCAAGTGTTGGAGTTCAAATCATGCTTTATGCATGCAGCAATTCATTGGTCAGCGACAAGCCATTAAACAGAGCTCTAATCCAAAACGAATTAATCATTGACTTGTCGGACACGAAAATACCATAAAAAACCAAAAATAAAAATAAAACTTGGTTTTCATCCCATAAATATTTCATTTTGATAAAAGTACATACTACTTCAAAAAATTTTTGTTTTATGACCAATAATTTATGAGAATTTAGTTTCAAGAGATTTATTTTAGAAAAAAATATACTAATTTTCCCGGGGCTTAAAAAACAAGCATATTAGTAATATGAGCCACAACTAATGGGTCTGACTCATATTAGTAATAATGGGATTTTATTAAACAAAATTAGTTTTTAACAGGTTATTATTTTTCCTTCATCTATTTTGTGGTTGAAAACTGAAATTTTTTAAAAACCAAAATAAGAACGTATTTTACTTTTAAACTAGAACTTAGCCAAGAACATATTTTAAGAGTACACTAATATAGAAATTGAAAATTGTTAAAGTTTTTATTTATTTAATATATAAAAAATATAAAAGAAAAATTCTTTTTTCAAAAATTTTTAGTCAAACATTTTTTATTTTAGCTTTCTTAAAATGTTTTCTTAATACACATATTAACAAGACATTTTAAATTATACCACTTTAAATGAAAATTTTTATGAAGAAAGAGATAGAATGGTATTTATTTCTACAATGAGCATAGTAGAAAATAATTAAAAGGCTTGGCTAGCTAAGTTGACTTATTAATACCATCCAATAGAAAATTATTTAAATTTATTTAAATAATAAATATATTGGACTAAAACATATTAAAACCGTCTACAAGATTCAAAGTACATCAAAAAACCAAGTGCCATGCATAAATATCATAGTTTAACCACGTGTAATGAAGTGATAACATAGATGATAATATTAATTACCGTATTATAATTATATTTTTTACATATCATCTGATATATTCTTATTGTTGATGAACTAATTTGGTCATCAACTTTATTTTACTAAGTAACTTATTTTAGACCATAAAATTAAATATTGTGAACAAAATTAGTTTTTAGACCAATTTTTTCTAATCTTTTGTTTTATAAATTTAAAATTTTTTATTTTTTAAATTTACTAATTTCTCTTCTATTATTTTGCATATGGGTCAAATACAAATATTTTTATAAATATTTTAAGGTTTTAATTTTAATATAAAAAATTACATATTTTATAAAAATCCAAAAATAAGTATTTAACTCTTACATTTTTATATATGATTAAGGAATAAGTATTGTTTTGGTCCCTAGTATTAAGGGTCAGAATCGAAACCGTTTCTGATGTAATTTTTTATCTAAAATAATCCTTAAAGTCGTATTTGAATTTAAAATCGTCTTTTGCAATATAAACTTTTTGTTAATAATGAAACTACTCTTTTGAGCTTTTGTGAAACACTTCACCTCTTCATATGCCAGTAAACCCTCAACGTAAACCACAACATTAATCACGACGTTTCATTTCACCAATGTAGTTGCAGCGTGCCCTAAGTAAGAATCAGAAACGACAGAAGCTGTTCTTGGACTGAAGATCGCAGGCGATTTCGGTTTACTGGAAGGCAGGGTCTTGCACAGTCCGTCAGGTATGTTTTCATCCTTCCATTGAGTATGGTAACTCTCGTCGTAGTAGTTAGTTGAGGGTTAGAAGGTTAGATTTTGTTAGTTTGTTAATGGTTGAATGGAGTCGTTGCTTATTGAGAATAGGGATAAACATCACTGTGTGGTTCTTTTTTTTAATTTTTTCTTCTATTTCTGAGATATGGCATTGTGTATAGGGTGTTGGAGAAGACAATGGTTTATTTTAAACTGAAAGTCTACCATGGGGGTGGTTTACCTATCAGAATGGGTCGTTACAGTATGTGGGAGGAGAAACAACACTGATAAAAGAGATTGATGGTGATCGATGGTTCGTATTTGAAGCATATGCAGAGTTAAAGCAGTTTGGTTATGTGGAGGAGAATATCCCTACGTTGTGGTTCAACAATCCTACACATGAAGACTTGGAGAAAAATTTGAAGTTGTTTAAATCTGATGCAGATTCGATTGCCATGTTTAAAATAGCTGAATTGAGAGATTATGTGGAGTTGTATGTTGTGCACAAGGTTGAGGAGAAGACTTGTTTCCTGCTTTTGGCCACATTGATGTTGGGGGGAGGATCATAGGATGGTTGATGAAAGTGAGGGATAACAGCTGGTTGTGTATGGTGGAGAACATGCTGGTTTAAACCAATCTGAACCAGGTGCTGATAACTCTGGGACAGAGAATAAGGAGAGTGATAATGATGTTAATCAGGAAGCTGATATTGGTACCTAAATGCTATCCCTCCTAGGTATTGGTCTAGATCTAGGTTCACCTATAATTTTAAAGTAGATACACTGGTTAACAATATGTCGGAGAGCTTTAATGCTGCCATAGTTGATGCTAGAGAGAAGCCTATAGTTACAATATTAGAGGAGATTAGGGTTAAATTAATAACTAGGTGGGCAGAGAATAGGGATCTTACTCAGAACTATTTAGGGACAATCTAACCTAAGATTAGAATCAAGCTGGAGAGAAGGTCTACATCTGCTAGAGAATGACGGCCATATTGGTCTACAGCTCAGAAATATGAGGTTGTTAATGGATTAGACAAGTTTGCTATTGACTTAGAATCCTATGAGTGCTCATGTAGAATGTGGCAGTTGAGTGGAATATCTTGTATCCATGCTATTAGTTGCATCAAGTTCAAGGGGCTTGGCTTGGAACCTTATGTTGCCGACTGCTACAAGAGAGAAGCATACTTGAGGTGCTACGAGGCAGTCATACACCCATTGAACAAACCTGATTTATGGGACAGAACAATACATCTTGACGTTATGCCGCCCCCATATAGAAGGCCTAGTCACAAGCCAATAAAAAAAAGAAACCAGCTGCTAGAGATGAAGAACAGAGCAGCCGCACTCACTTGTTAAGGAAGGGGAAGAAATAAAGGTGCTCTATATGTGGTTCAGTTGGACATAATAAAAGCAGATACCGTAAATCTATTGAGGATGAGGTATGTTGATTAATTTTTCACTTTGCTTGTCTGAGATTTTTCCATAAGCCTTATGTTCATATCTATTGACTGCAATTATTTCATAGGCCCAAAATTTCAAGAAACTAAGCAAGGTAAGCAGAAGAAGGAAAGCAACAACTCACAGCCACTAGCTGCTAAGGGAGGAAAGATGACTGCATCTACACAGCCCACTCCTAAACTCACTGTCAAGCGAAAAGATGCTCCAGCAACACAGCCACCAACTTCAGCCCAGTCCAACATTGCAACACAGCCAAAAAGACCTAGAGGCAAACCCAAGGGAACCACTAAGCCAAACTCTTCAGCTCAACATGATCCACAACCCAAGAGGACTACCAGCCCAAAAATCTCAGCACCTTCTACATCCTCATTACAGCCAACCACCAGCACTCTTTCAGCATCTCAGCCAATCCTTGTCACAGCTTCTAGCCAACCCACTGGACACTTCTCTGTTAGCCTTTTTGAAAGACCTCACATTTCTCCAAAGAAACTTAAATTAATGGCAAAGTTGCCTCCAAAAAAATGAGGATTGCTTTAGGAAAAAGGAAAAACTTAGCATCAAATTGTCATATTTCTATACCATGTATGTTGGTTTATTTTGATTTAAGTTTGTGTTAAGGTTCTGGTTAAATCAATCTGGACTTGTTAGCTACTTTTTGTTACTTATATTTTGCCTGTGTGCTACTGACTGTTGTACTGAATTATTGGCTTGTTCGCAGCCAATCCTTTTGTTTTTTAGTTTATTTTGATTTAAGTTTGTGTTAAGGTTCTGGTAATGAGAAACAATATGCTTATTATGTATTTTGACATTTACCATGTTAATGACACTATTCTGTATTTGTTCAGTATTGAAACTCATGTATTTGCCAAGCAAAAATTTCACTCTCATTTCATTCAACAACCATGCTTACAAAATAGTCATTTATACTTGTTGAAATAGATTCAACACAACAAATTCATGGAACCCTCTAATAGAAAATCCTAACCCTATTTACCTACAACAACAGCAGAATACATCTACACATATTTCATACCAGGTTCAATGAAATTACACACTGTTGCGTTGCTTTAGAAAAATTCTGCAATAGCAAGCATACAAACCTAAACAACTCTAAAACAGCAACGACCTTCAGCTTCCACTCTGCCGCTTTTATTCTTGATTTCTGAATCGAAACCTTCTTCTTTATTCTAGCAATTTCTGAGTGTTCCACCTCTATCTCTGGAACTGGCCAATGAAAGAAATTGCATCCTTGTTGCACCTGCACATACCTACCGTGATCACTATCCATTTCCATCACAAAACGACCCAATTTAGAGAAAAAGCAAAAAAACAAACCTCAAAGTAGACATCCCCAAAATCTGCGACCTGGGTTCTCATTCATACCCGAAATTTGCAGCACCGGCTTCTCACCATGGGAATAAAGTAGCAGCCTACCATGTGACGAAGATCTATTATAAGACGAGGTTGAGCTTTGTGCAGCCATGGCTTCTCCCTCCAGCAGGTCCTCAACAGGGAATAACTGCCTCGTAACGAAAAAAGGATATTTATGTTCAAAAAAATTATAAATGACGATTTTAATTTCAAATACGACTTTAAGGATGATTTTAAATAAAAAATTATACCAGGGACAATTTCGATTCTGACCCTCAACGTTAGGGACCAAAATAATACTTATCCCTATGATTAAAAATAATAAAATAATATATTTATTTTAATATGAATAAAATTAAAAAAGTTACCTACAACTATAATATATAAAAGCTTCAATATTTTATTTTCCAAGACAAATTTTTTATGTATCATTGAAAATTATACTAGATATATACAAAAAAATCAATCATAAAATATATGTTGAAATATAAATATAAATTAAAAATAAGTTAAACAACATACGTATTTTTATACAAATACATGATAATTGATTTTTTTTAAACACATAATATTTTTTATCGATAAATGGTAACTTTAATAAGTGTCTAGAAAAATCCATAATAATTAAAGGATTTTACTAATGTGTATTCTAGAGACACATTTTAAAATTATCATCAAAAAATAATTTATTAAAAAATAAATATTTTTATATTTTAACGTATTGAATGCATTAAAAACTTAAAACAAAATTAATTCTCTTAAATGGTGCTTTTAGGCTACAAAATAGCTAAACTGATAATTAAATTCAATAATTAATGAAATATGAACATTTATTTGGTCAGCCCAAATTAAGGACCAGTCGCTCATTTTCTTCAACCCCACCTCCATTGAATCCGGTAGAGACAAAGAGAATATAAATGAATTTATTGTAGCAACAAACATGATAATAGTAAGAGTTTTATGACTAGCATTTCACTAATTAGTTAAGAAGTGCTCTAAAAATATATTAGTTAAAAATGTAGAAAAAATTATATTGAAAATTAAAAAGAGTTAATTAATAAGCTTTTAAATTATTTTGTATATATGCATGAAAAATGTATAAAACTTATTAGAAAAATGTTTAACTAGTGCTTTTAGAGTATTTGATAATAAAACCTTTTGTTAAAAATAAAAAATTATTAAAAAGTAAGAATTTGAAACTTTTCATAATAATAAAGAGAGGTAATGTATGTTTGTCTTTAAAATTGTTTTAACGAGGCAATTTGATCTTTCTTAAAATGAGTAACAATTTTTTTTACTTTTGAAAAATATAGCACTTATTTAGATAAAACGAGATTCAAATCTTTAATACTTAAGTGAACTAATCACTAAATGAACACAACTTGATTTATATCGACAGATTTTAATTACAATAAATATCGGATATTAAAAAAATTGAGTCATAAGACTTAATTATATCAAAGTTGGTAGAAATCAATTAAGTCACAAGACCTAATTTTAGATAACATATTAACTACAATAAAAGTGTTCATGTCAATTGACTATTACGAGTGTAAGTTTTCCAAAGACTAATTTTTTAAAGGAAAAATATCATATAAAAAAAGAAATTAATAAAATGATAAATTAATTCTTTGATCGATTTTAAATTTATAATTTTTATTATATATGAATCTAATTACATTGACCGAAAAATGATAAAAGTATTATTTTTATATCACTTTACCGTGTTAACTTTAGAAGAGTGTTATTCATTTTAAGATTATACTTGCATAATAGAATAATGAAAAAGATAAAATTTACAAAGCAATAAAAAAATTGACATATAGGATTCAAAGTCAGTGGACAAAGGAAAATCCATTAAAAAAATTAAAAACCAAATTTATGAAATGTTGTTTAATGCAAAATATAATATTAATAATATTATACAGAAAAATTAAAGAATAGATCAAATTGCATTAAATGATAATCTAAAAAAACTAAAGAAATAAATGGCCTTTAAAAATTATTTAAAACTTCTTTTTCTAGGCGTATTAGGAGAATTCTTATTAAAATGATGAGTTACTGGTCCAAATCAATTCTAAAGAATTTAAAAGCGAATATTTTAATTTTTTTAAAAAATTAATATACAAATTAATTTTTAAGATTTTACTTCGACCGATAAATTAGTCCCTAATTTATTTTTAGATAGAATAATTATTCAAATCAGTCTCCAAAAATTTTAAAAGTCGACATTTTAGTTCTAAAAAAAATTAATATACAAATTAATCTCCAACGTTTTCTTCTATCAGACATAATAGTCCTTGTCAATTTACTTTTACTATATGTCAACCATTATTATTATTAACTTAGCTTTGTGCATATCGACAATGGCATTAGCATATTAATATACTCTTTTCATTAGAAAAAAAGTAAGGTGAATAATGATGTTTTGAAATCCAAATTAAAATATTTTTCTTTAATACAAACATATTTTTTTAAATAGGATATTTTTTATTATATTAA
>NW_026264258.1:3136736-3151444 GCF_000817695.3 Arachis duranensis
ATATATATATATAAAGGGGCTTATGTTAGTTCTCACATCAAAATTTTGCAATTCTATTTCTTTTACTCCCTGTATATTTGAAATGAATTTAGACTCAAATGTATCAATTTCGAGGGAAGGAGAAAATCATATCCAACATGATAATACCGCATCTTCTGTGAAGAAAAGTGCCGTGGTAATTGAACATAATTTATTCTTTAATACGTTTTGTTTGTTGGATATTTTTACATGTTTTGTTTTTCTTTTTTTTCCTTCTTTTAAGTAATAATATTCCAGATCTATGACGACTTCTATTCTTTCCCCTTTCAATTATTCATAATGAGCACACACTTAAAAATTAAACAGAAAAACATTTTTGTGTTCGGATGTAGGTTTTGGGTAATAGTTGTTCAATCCATTGGGTTAGTCTAAATTAGCTTAAAATAAAAAATAAAAAAACACTCAAAAATAAAAAAAAAGATACATTATTATTTATAAAAGATCTGTTAAATTTTTATTTAATAAATTTACTATGTATAGTGCTCAAATTATATATGACCTAATTATCATATAGATCCAATTTTGATGATTCAATTTGAATTTAAAAGGATAAATTAAAGTGAGGTTGGATTGAAGGAGAAAAGAAATAAGAAAAGAATCGCTTAATTTGAACAGTAATTTTTAAACATTTTTTTAAAATTTTCTTTAGTACTATAATATTTTAGGTGTATGATTAATTTTTTTTTTTGTTACGGTAAAAAACCGTAACCATAAAAATCTATAGTCACAAACACAGTCTAAAAGACTAGTCGCATAAAAGTTGGTGTATTGATCATCAAATTTGAATGATATATATATATATATATATACATAGCATGCACCAAATAGCTATATATATTCATTTCTTGAGCCTGATTTCTCTATTTTCACTTTTGGTTAAAAAAGAATAATAAGTTATATTTACATCTCTTGAGATTATTGTTGGTCGGACAAGATTTATCAATTTATAACATATTATAAAAGAGAGGGGTTTTAAAGGGAAGCACAAATAGATAGGTAGAGTAGTGCAAAACAATGTAAATGTGTAAAAAAAGAAAACAAAATGAATTCACTTGGGTTGGTTTAAAGCTTACTTTTGCCCAGAAAAGGTACAAAATGAGTAATAATTCTACCCAAAATCTAGTTTCCAATAAAAAGATACAAAGTAGTGACATCTTATTTAAATTTAAATATCAAATTTACTTACCATTGTATTTACTTAATACACTCATAGAGAAGTAAAATAAGAAAAATAATACAAAGAAAAGCAATAGAGAATATAACACTTCTCTAATATAAGATAGTATTTAATTTATTTATAGAGACTAAACTGAGACTAAGAAACTGAAATTTAGTATTGTATTTAGTGGTAGTTGAAATTAAAATTTTACCTTTTTCATATTTTCAGAAAATAGGGATAGAGAAGACTGAAATTTTTAAGATTGAAGATGAAACTTTAATAACATTTTTTTTAAATACTCTCATTTAATTGTTTAAATTTTAAATCTATCTCATTAATCTTTATATTTATCTTAAACCAAACATGATACTTAGATATAATTCCGTTCAATACATTTTACACCAAATACAATATAAAATTTTAATTTAATCTCAATTTCTCTGTCTTTGTCTTTCAGTCTTAATCTCTCTTTTAAACGCAACCTAAAAGAATAGGCACTGCTAGAGGTGCTATTATACACATTAATGTACTATAATATTGAACAAATTAAGTAATTTTAATTTCTTTTATTTATTAACTTAGGTTGAAAGGATTATCATTCAGAAAATTAGCAAGTACAACTTCAAGTTTGATTAGTTATGTACTTTTTACTATGTTAATTGTTTGTGTTCTATTTAATAATAACAGGATCAATGCAAAAAATCTCCATTATTAATAGATGATTCAAGCATGGTAGATGCTGAAGTAATGGAATGGGATCCCATATTCTCCAGTCTTCCATCACTTGATAATAAGGTAATAAATTTTTATTTTAGGTTTAACTTTTTGTAGATTCTTTTATAGTTAAATCAACTTCAAGAATTTGCTTATAAAAATGTGTAAGGAACCAACATTTATATCAGTTAATAATATTTGTAATTTTTTTTAGTGTTAAAATGATTTTTTTAACCCTCATTCTTTCTTTTAGTGTTAAAATTACTTTCTAAACTATTACTTTTGTAGATATAAAAATTTAGAAGATATGATTTAAGATTTAAGATTTAGAATTTAAAGTTCAGAATTTAAGATAATGGGTAGCTAATTGACAATCACAAAAGATATAGTAACGTTAAGAGTGATATTAAAAATAAAATTGATAGAAAAATAAAAAAAGAAAAAAAGTGGATAAATAAGTTTCTAACTTTTTAATTTGAAGATAAAAATGTCATTGACTTTCTAAAATATGAAATATTTAAGTTTCTCCGTTCAAAATATATAAGGATAAATTAGTTCGCAGAGATTTAGATGTCTTGCATCTTAAAAAATGAGAGACATTTTTATATTTTTAATTAGTCGAAAACTTATTTATTTTTGTGATTAAAAGTCAGAGACCTATTTATGATTTACTCAAAAATAAAAATTATGAATAAAAAAATTTAAAAAAATTGACTAATATTAATTACTAGTTAATTTTTAGACTCTTTACTTACATATACTCTTGAGTTCATTTGTATTAGCATGAAAATAAAACAAAAGTTGTGTTATACATAGTCAAGGTATATAAAAGTATACACTCAAAATATGTTGTTATCTATACTCAATTATTTAATTTATTTAAAATACAGTCTCACTCTCTCTAAAGATATGTTATTACTTATTTGGTTGTGGCGTGTTTAATTTAATTTAGGAACAATCCAAAGAAGCAAGTACTCCATCTAATAGGCTGATCCCAAGTGAGAAAAATCCAATACTTGTTGCGACTCCAACAAAAATGTCATGGACCCCAACTCAAACTCCTAAGGTAATTTTCTTCTCCTTCTTTTCTTTTATTTTATGATTCAAAAATATTATATGTATATTAAAATTAATTATTAAATTTAACTATTATATATGTAAATATGTATTTTATATTTTAATGTATATTATACATTAATAATTAATTTTAATCGTTGATTTTAGTATATATGTAGTATATTTATTTATAATTTTTATGGATCGAATAGTTTGTTATCTAGATTGAATATTTATTTATATTTTAGTTTGTATAGCACTATGTCCTAGTCTTTTATGGTATTGTTGAACATCTTTATTTTTATTAATTTGTGAACACAAATCTGAATACAAGTGTAAACTAGATATATACCTTTGTGGTACTTGAATCAGAATTATTCAAAGAACTAGTTGCATTCAAAGCTTAGACTAAATTACTGAATGCTAACATTATTAGCAAACAGATTTAGAAATAGTATTTAGAGATCTTTGTATCCTAACGATTGTGATTGTGATTGTAACTGTAATTGTGATTGGAATTGCGTGTATAATAGATATCGCAACAATAATATTATGGTCATAATAATTATAATTGTATTAGTATTTTTACTCGTAATACTATTACGAGAATTTAAATCTTTTAAAATTACGTCAATTTTGATATTATAGATTATGACACAAAAAATTTATAGCGTTAAACTACTTTTATGAATTGGTCGTAAGGGACAAAAGTCTCCGTCGACTAAAAAAGCCAGAATTTTAAACAAAGTTAAATAATAAGGTTTTTAGTTATTATTTTCAAATGAAAGAGTTTGATTTTTTTACTTAATTTTAATATTCGTTATCTAAAATTTGAAGAAATTTAACGTGTATATTTTTATATTTGATTAGATATTAATATTAGTATTTTTTTAAAATTATATGTAATAAATATTTAAAAAAAAGTAAAAATATATATTAAAAAAGATAAGAAGTAAAAATTTAAAATTAAATAAAAAAATATGTATATAATAATATTTTTTATTTAAATTATATTATATTATTAATTTTATTTTTGGTAGAACATAAAGGTAGAGAAAAATAAAGAATGAGAGAAAAGAGAGAGAAATAAAGAAGAAGAAAAATGAAAGAGGGAGTTTGTTAATTTTGGAAGTTAAGAAAAGTTTTTATTTTAATTATAATGAAAATATCTAGTGACACATTTTGATTTATCAAATTACTAATATAAAATATGAATTATAAATTATATATAGAGTGGGAAGGATAAAGAAAAATAGAAAAAAAGAGAGAGGTATATAAGAAAATATAAGAAGGATGTTTACTATTTTTAGAGAAAAATATTTTCTCTAAATTTTAATAAGAGAGTGTCATGTGACACATTTTAGTTATTAAATTAGTTAGTAATATATAAATATAATATATAATATAACTATATTTCTATTTTAGTATTTCAATTTTAATCTTAATTTAATTTAAATACAATTAGAGAATGTTATGTTGTATATTTTGATTGTCAAATTCGTAATTAATTATTGATAATGATATATAAGAGAGATAGAGTAAGTAAAGAAATGAGAGAAATAGAGAAAAGAAGAGAGAAGAAGGGAGAATTCTTTAATTTTGAAAGAAAAAATTTGATTTCAATTATAATAAGAGATTGAAATAGAACATATTTTAATCCTAAAATTAGAGATATATAATAGATAATAGATATTACAAATTTGAATCTATCTACTTCCATCTAACTAATTAACATAAACATATATATGATAACATTTATTGTTAATTATAATTAGAGTGGGAATGTGACTACTGGGGAAGCATCTTCGAATCTAAAAAAACCAAGATCTACAAAGTTCCTACCACATGACTGGATTCAAAGTTATGAGGTTATATCTAGACCAAGAAGCCAAGGTGGGAGGGTTGATAAGGTATGTAACAATAATTTATCTACATTATTCATATTACAAAAATAAACATATACTAAAATTAATTACTAAAATCAGTTATTAATATATTTATGTATAAATACATGTATATTTTAATTTATTTTTAATATATATATTTATATTTTAACATATAGAAGACAAGAATAAAATGTACCTAGCTATTTGGTAATAATTTTAATATTTATACATGAGATAAAAAAAATTACATTTTTTAAAAATTTTCATCTATATTTTTTAGAATGATTGATTATTCTATAGCAAAACAAAAGACTTTCTTTTTTTCAAAAGTTTTTTTTATTTTAAAATTTTGTGAATGAAAAAAAATAATATTTTCCGCTTTTATCTCATATTATTTTTTTTCTTTTTAAAATTTTAAAAACAAAATACATAAAATATAAAAACGCAAACCAAATACACTTTTATTGTTTTTTATGTGTCTCTTTTCTCTTCTGTATTAGTATTCGAAAAATACTAATCCTCTTCATCGAAATTTTTTTGGACTAATGGTGAGAAATTTCTATTGCATATTCTTATCATACCCAATACATCATATATTATTTTTGCTTATTATTAACATGAGTTATATTTATATATATGTGATAATGACAATAAAAAAATGTTTGAATTTGTAGTTCTATCATCATAAGTTCACAGGGATGAAGTTTCGATCTTTGAAAGAGGTAGAAAGGTATGAAAATTATGGAATTCTTCCTGGGCCTAGAAAGAAAACACAAGATATTGAAAATGCTAAAACACATGCTGATGAGGTGAGTATTCCTATTATTCTCATGAAGAACCTTAATTACTATTAGCAATTTTAATTATCACTAACTATTTTTCAAAATGGTTTTTTAATGTTTTACTACTTTTTTTTTTCAGGAAATGGTTGGTATTGAGGTAGAGGAAACAAAAACCAAATACAAGAAACAAGAATCATCTGAAGTGAGTATATATGCTCATTTTGATATTCATTATTTTCTATTTTTTTAATTAAGAATTTTTTTTTGGATGTGAATATGCTTATTATTTTAGAGGAATTTTGGACATAATTTGGTGTGAAAAAATAGATATATACAAATTAAAAGATTTTTTAATTTTTTAATTCATTTTACAGAAATCAAAGACTATTCTTACTGAGAATATATAATTATCTTTTATATAATAGATCGTTTGACATTTGGGTTGTATTTTTATTTTTTGATTTTAATTTTAATATTTTCTATTTTTATATTTCTGTGAAAAAAACAAGAAAAAATAATAAAAATAAAAAAATTATTTTCTATTATCACTTTTTTATTTTTTCTTCACAAAATTCCAAAAATAAAAAGTACATAAAATGAAAACACAATCTAAATGCACAAGTTTTCAACAAAATTTTAGAAATTAAAGTCTGATTATGTTTTTCAGCAAATGCTTCCACCAGTTTGCAAGAAGAAAAGAATTAAAAAACAAAAAATGAGATTAATAATTGAACTGAGCATTCTTATTTTGATAATGTTGCATTTCCATACTCAACATGAAAGCTTAAGATTTGAAGTGAAATTTTAAGCAATTAAATGCATGCTTATGAATTTTGGTGCGAGGTTTTTCATCAGGAGGATTTCATTGATATTATTAAGAAAGCAGACAAAGAAGAAAGAAAGCGAATGGTTGAAGATTTTCTGAGAGATGCTTGTTACAACTTGATGCACTCTTTTGATGGTAAGCAAGAGCCTTCAATATCCTAAAAGTGTAAATTTCATATATGAACATCAAATTCAGTCTTTAAAGAGTTTATCGTTTAGGCTCTAGGGTTTAAAATTTAAAGTTTAGGATGGTCGACAACGACAATAATAATGGTGGTTGACTGGTGAAAATAAGTAGATGGCGCGGTAACAAGAAAAAAAAAAGTTTTAATGGTGTTATCTGATGAGTTGAGGGAAAAAAAAAGTGAAAAAGAGGTTGTGAATAAAGAATAAAAAAATTAAAAACAAAATCAGTTAAAGTTAGCAATCAAAAATTGATTCTCTAATTAGATTCATATATCATCCATTTGTAACCAAATTAAATTATTCTAATGGTTAATTTACTAGTCTATTTAAACAAGTGTGCATTGTGCATGCAACAATGGACAAATTCTTAAATAAAGTTCAATAAAATATATCATCCATTTGTTTAATAACATATATTTTGAAAATAGTAACTTTGATTTAGGGTTTTGGTAGAAAAATGTTTAAAAAAAATAAGACATAGATAGAGATAGATAATATACATAGATGTAGTATATTTTTATTTTATCTTAATTATTAGGATATTCCACTACTAAACAAAACATAGTAACATACCCATAAGTTATTTTTAGTTGATATTCTTACTACTTTCATTATTTGTTACTATTTCTGTCCCTATACATATACAGTACACAATCTAAACAATGCATACAGCCAAAATTTCAAATCATTATAATAGAAGAATTGTTAATATAAATAAATATACTTGTAATAAATTGTTTTATTTTTTTACATATATATCATCAATTAATTCATATTTTTCACTGATTTAATTTTTAATGTTGTGATTAAAACAGATTCTCCTGACGCTTCATCATCAATATCTTAGGAGATTGGTTTAATCCCTTCTTGGAATCAAACTGCATTTTGAGATACTTTGGATTATGACTTATATTATTATTATCTTACCTTATTGTAAATCTATTAAATCGTTGCATTCTGGATTTTATTTGGATGCGGTTATATTTCGTATGCAACAGACAAAGACAAAGCTGGACCTTATTTTAAATAAAAAAAATCCGTCAAATATTAATAGAATTAATTTTGTGGTGGTTTTATTTAGAATTTGTGAGAGTACCAATTGTTACTGTTATTATCTCGTTCTCATTTTTATTATTATATTTTTATCTACAATATTTTTATTGTGTTATTATGTTTCATCATTATTACTATCTTTTTTTTCTTCTTTTTTTTTCCTCTCACATTCTCTATAGAGAAAACATCACCATTTTTATTTTATCCTATTTTTCGTTCTGCACATACTTTTTTTCCTTGCGAAATCCTTTTTGACAATAATTTTTCTCTATCAAACCATCGTCGGTGAAAAATATTTTAAAAAATAAATTTAATAATTTAAGAGGCTTAAAACTAAACACTCTTCGTAAATTATAAATAAAACTATCACTAATTTAATTTTTATTAGTATTTGAAAAATTTTTAATGTAAGAATCGTGTTATTATCTCAAAATCATAAAGCTAGGGAGAAGTGTTATATTTATTTTTTGAAAAAGTTACACTACTTTTCGTATAAATGAATAGATATAGATTTTGGTTATTACTCTTTCATTTTCATTTGGCAACAAAGTTCTTACATAACCTAAAGAATCAGTTAGTTATACCAACTATATATGATAATAGGCTAAAATTTTTCATCATGGAAAAGTAATGTGTGCAATTCAATTTTATTGGGTGTGCATGTGTTTTTATTTTGGTATGAGAATTAATAATCGAACTTACTGATTATTTTGTAAGTTAATTTTTAAATTTTTTTTAATATTAAATTGGAGGATTCGATTTGTTTGTTGTGATTTTTTTTTTCAGAAAATTATAGATTGGAGGGTCCGATTTGTGTTCCTAATAAATCGAATGGTCTGATTTTTATTTAAAAAAAAATCAAAAGGTCCAATTTCTATATTTTAAATAAAAAAGTTCTACATTTAAGAATAATACTCTTATAATCCATGATCCTAAAAAATACAATTTTCACCCCAATATAAAAAATAATTTGCGTATGATAATATTTTGTTTTGAGATTAAAAACGGAACGACTGGATTCTCTCTTCTGTGAAGGAAAACAAGAACGAAACTTTGTAATCCTTGTTAAATTAGTAAATAATTAGTCAATAAATTAATTTTTTAATAAAAAAAATTAGAAATGTGAATATTATATTAAATTAGGGTAGAACTCGTCAAAGCGAGAATTTTGACACTAATTTCAAAGAAATCGACCCAAAATTAGACCAAACAAGCCAAATCAATTGAACAGGGTCCGTGGGCCCAACCGGCCTAGCAGTTAAGTGAACCAAAGCCTCTTCTCTTCCCCAATTCAGCAGAAACAGCGCCGAAAGTATACAGGGGAAAGGAGAAAAGAAAATTTTCCTAACCCTTACGGTAATTTAAATCACTGTATCTCTTTCATTCGAGCTCCGATCGTCGTACCGTTTGCGGCCACGTGACCACCGCGTCGAGCTATACGTTTCTACCGAAACAATTTTATAGGTAAGCCATTTAATCACTCTCAGCCACTCCTTTTCCCAATTTTCGAAAACTATGTAGAGGTATTGAGTTTCTTTGATTTGTGATGTATTAGGATCCAATTAGCTTGAGGAAAATATTCACTCTTGTTTATATGAAATTTGGGTAAGGTGAGAATACTATAATTCTATTAAATATTTTGAATTTGTGCTTTGGATATTAAATTGGGTGTATATGTGTTATGAATGTGTATTAGGTTGTAAATAAATAATTGGAGTTTGAAATTGTGGATATTGAAACTTGGAGGAAGTTGTTTTATTGAACTTTTGGGGGGTTGTGTTTATTTTGGTGAGTTGCATTGGACAATACGTAAAAATCAGCTACGGTATGGTTTAGGTTTCTTACATTTAATATATGACGTTCTGTGAAAACTTAGGCTAGATGGCCTTAAGATAAGTTGGAACGCATAGAACTGTACAATGCTTAGTATCTTTAACATTTATGATGTAAGTTGGTTATATATATATATATTAAGTGTATATGAAATTGTTGAGGTGTGAAATTGTGCCATGTTGTTGTATGTTGGATGATGAAATGGTGCAGGATCTTGTGGCTGGGAATATTGTATGTGTTAGGATTAATTTTCAGGTGTGAAATGGCTGATATGTGAATGGAAAGAATAATGAAATGGAGGTTTAATGAGTTTTGTAAAAATTTGATTTTGGGTCGAACTTCGGCGAACTATAACTTGACTTCTGGACCCTCAATTTGTTTATGAAATTGTGTTCGTGAAATTTATGTCGTTCGAAAAACGGATGAGAAACGATTTAAAATGATTAGGTTATGCACGTCGGAAGTTTGGTTGAAATTATATAAATTCTGTAGCTTTCTATTTAATCAGATTTTTGGAAGAACGTATGTCTACGCGTACGCGTGTACGCTTGGCATGGAATTTTTGACTGACCTCCTTGTATGCGTACGCGTAATGACTCAACATGCATGTCCACGCGTACGCATGATAAGGGGATGCGCGCGCGAGCTGCCTTTTTACACTCCCATGCATACACGTGGCCCCTATTTCAGCAAACATGGTTTTCTGAGTTTTAAATCCTATTTCAAACTTCTAAACCTCTATTTTCATTCCTTTAGTCATAAATAATAGTATTAAACCTGATAATCAGATGAAGTTAGGAAATGGGGATAACTTGAGAGTGAAGTAAAACTGAAAAAGTGATGAATTGAATATGAAATACTATGAATGATTATGTATGTTATTTGGCTTAAATAATCAAATGATCTGAGATACGAGATTTCCCGGGTAAAGTACCGTGGCTTGCCACCACGTGTACCAGGTCGAAAACTCGATACTCTGTTGACCTTACGACGTAAGGGTGATCAGGCACTTATAAATTCGCAGGAATGTTACCCCTATTGAACAATATTAATTATTTGAGAAAAAGCTATGCATAGGCTATTGGGGATGCACGTCGAGGGACAGTCCAATGGTTTAGCAAACTGAACTTATCGGGTTGGCTTGATAACCGACAGATGAGACTCATCAGCCTTAGGACAGGCATGCATCATGTGCATATTACTTGAATTACTTGTTTGTGCATTAACTGAGTGTGCCTAAGTGTATTTGTTATGTTAGATGTATATTTGCTACCTGTAGTACTTGTAACCTTCTTGTGCTTGCCTCATCTGCTTATTTGTCTGTGATATGTTGTCGGAGATGGAGGTATGGAGGAAAGGCGGCGGTAAGACTTAGATTAGTATTAAGTTAAGTTAGGCTCAGATACATTTAGAAAATCACTTTTTATGGTTTCTGTTTAATACTTTAAACTTTATAATTTAAGCGTTGGCGTTCTATGATTGCCTCTGGCATTCTCAAAGCCTTATATCTTCTATGTGTGACACCTTTACCATGCTGAGAACCTCTGGTTTTCACCTCATACTATGTTGTTGTTTTTCAGATGCAGGTCGAGAGACACCTAGTTAGGCGTCTGGACTTCTGAAGTAAAGTGGTAGTTGGGTTACTTTTTTATTGTACAGTCTTGTATATATAGGTACTTAATTTTCTTTCCGCATGACTTGTTCCTTTTGACCCTCTTAGAAGTTTATGGAGAGACAGGATGTTGTTTATGTACGTTTGGGTTTTGGATATGTATATAAATGTGTAAATATTCTCCGGCCAGCCTTGACTTCGCGGACTGAGTTAGGAGCTTGTTACTTTGTATCTTTGGTCCTCTATTTTTACTTTTATTATCTTATACGTGATAGCTATAGTTTTCTTAGTACGCAAGTTAACTCGTTTTTTGAGCATTACTTTTTTATATTCTTTCTAATATTATATGTACATATTTTATTTTAGAGGTCATAATACCACATAACCTCTATTTTATGACTTAAGCGTAAAATTTCGTGTGGTAGCATGTTACAAACTTAATTTCTTGAAAGCTGCCACCACCGTCTTAGTTTAGGCTGTAGATTGCGATGGCCCTTCTTTGCTCCTTGACTCCTCTCCTCTGCGCCATATCACTGTTTTTCTCCGCTTGTTTGTTTGTTGTTATTACTCCTGATTTTTAGAGAACTAGATCCAGCTTTAGATATAAAATAAATTTTTTGTGGTTGTTCTTTTTCTAGTGTGGTGTATTCATCCCTTTTATGAATGTTTTTGATATGATTTTACAGAGCAGGAATAAAGGTTTAACGAGGAGAACATTTCGTCCATAAAAATATTCATATTCAAAAAATTTTTAGATTTATTTAGAGAAAAAAAGAAGATATTTTTCTGTGTTGTAGTTTGTGTAAATTGTGATTTATCTATTTTTTTATAAGATTTTTTTAATCAAAATCTGTGTTTTTTAGACCATAATTTAACATAAAATTTATCTATTTTCTTACTTAATTTCAGATCTAATATATATAATCTGTACGTAATTTATAAGTGCCGTTAAAGTTTTTCTTCTGAAAAAAAAAAAACTATATCTGGTAGAGGTCGTGAATAATAAAGTCACGTTCTCCTAAGTTTAACACTTTGAAAGATGGCAGGTGAAAGAGCATGCACTAAATAGATAAGTTATAAACACCCACGTAATAAGGACTAAGGAATATGATTCAAGGTTTTATTATATATTCCAACGTTCCAAATTAAAATTCATTCTTCTATATATTGTCATCTCACCCAAACATCCTTTGCTTTCCGATCTTAACTAGTAGTGGAGCTACCTATTTGTTCTTCGGATGATGATGATTAGAAAAAAATTAAATATATAAAGGCAAACAAGTATTGAAATTAGATGATCCCTCAACTACTTAAATAATCAAAATTTTCATAACAAAATAATTTCTTTTCAGAATAACATAATCAAACTTTTAAAAATATATAATGGCTGAATAGTAGCTAATTTATAATTACAGAAGAGTATAATAATTAATTCAACAATCCCATAAATATTTAATAAGTTAAATTGTTTTAATTCAATCATGTTATATGTATATAAATTAAAAAATTAGTTATCAATCCGTCATTGCATATAAAAATAAATATTTTGTATTTTATAAAAAAAAATTTATACTACTGTAGACAAAGTTTGATTGTTTTTCTATTGTAAATTTAATTATTTTATTATGGTAAATTTGATTATTTTGGTGATTAATTGTTTAATTAAAAATATGTAAATTAATATATATAGTGACGATTAAAACCGTCAAAAAAGGGCTAAGGATTTCTACTAGATTTACAATATCTACTTTCCAACAAGGCTGGTTAAAAAAAGGGTTTAGAGAATCTCTACTTAGATTTACAATATCTAGAGCTACTTTTAGGGTGTATTTGTTTTTTTTTTTTATTTTGGACTTGGCAGGGTGTATTTATTTGAAGTGAAAATGGAAAGAAGGAAATAAAAAAGAAAGAAATTGGAAGAAAAATAACTATTTTTCTTTGTTTGGTTAAATGAAAAAATCAAAGAGAAATAATGAATAGTATACAAAAGTGGGTAGGACCACTGAAAATTTTTTTCCTCTAATAATAGATGGAAAATGGAAGGAAAATGTATTTAATATTAATATTTTAATATTATTCTCTATTTTTAATATATTTTAAAATATCTAAAGATAAAATTGTCTTTTCATAACATTATATATTATTTCCTTCTTCTTTATTTTCTTTTCATCCAAACATCTCTAAAAAAAAAAAAATTCACTCAATTTCTTTCTTTTCTATTTCTTTTTTTCTATTTTTTTTCTTCAAACCAAACAAATCCTTAGTCTTTTACAAAGAAAATGTTACAGGGTCAACAAAAGTAGAAGAAGAAGTCACAGGTAATTGAGCTTTTGTGGGAGAAAATTAGGGTGTCCAAATCATTGTATTATTATATTAAACATGTGATAGGATTTGCTAATTTTGTATATAAAATAATTGAAGATGGTTGATGAAAAATATATAAAACAGAGTCAACTTATTCTACTCTGCCATTTGGATAATATATTAAACCCATACAAAATTAAGTCTAAGTTTCATCCAAAAATAAAACTATGAAAATTTTTAGAATTATAATTATTTTGACCATATTACTATATTCTTAAATCAGGGAATCTAGATATTTTATCTAGTCATGTTAAAAGAGTAATATTATAAGGTTTTTCAAGTATTTAAATAAAAAATTAGCTAGTTACCTTTTGAAAATATTATACCCATACAAAAAATTAGTAATTATGTATTTGTGTATATTTATATGTATTATTTTATATTTTTTATTATATATTTTATATTTTAAAATTATTTTATACAAATAATTGATTTAATAATTAATTTTTAGCGTACATATATATGGCATAATTGTTTATCCCCTTGTCCTATTTCCAAAATATTCACATTTGTATCCTATTTCTACCGTTAGTAAATCGCAGTAAGTTGAGGTATTTTGTTTAAAAAAAAAATAGATTATTTTAGAGAAAAGTGATTTACTCGTTCCATAATATGTGAATAACTTCAACCATTTTAGTTAATATTTTCAAAAAAAATTCAAGAAAAAATGTAACAAAAAGAGGAAAAAAAACTACAATGAAAAGACACTGATATGGACACAGGATACGGATACACGATACGAGACTTGTAGATACATAAATTTTAATTTTTACAAGATATAAAGACACGGCATTTATATAAATTATAATTTTTTTTAAAATAAATTGTAATGATATTTTGATATTTTTTGTTAAAATATAAATTAAGTTTTTAACTATTTCTAATGTCTTTTTTTAATTATATATGATATTTAAAATATTTTTTGTTTTAATAAATAAAATATATACTATTTCTAAACTCATTTCAAAAATATATGTTAAGAATAAAACTAAACACGCTGATACGTGATGATATCTAGGTGTTTTCAAACATTTTTTTTCATTTTTTTATTAAGACACAGTTGGACACAAACGACACGTGTGTCGGATGAGTGTCAAATGAATGTCGTGTCTAAAACGTGTCCGACAGACAGATACGACAACTCAACAAAATATCCATGGATAGTAGTAGTGGGGTGTGTGTATGTGTGTTGTGTAAAA
>NW_026264258.1:3153076-3156895 GCF_000817695.3 Arachis duranensis
AAAACTACTCTTAATTAACTATTTTTTCACTTAAATAAGTGAAACTAAAACCCCTAATATTATGCAAACCCCAAATTTAATACCAAATAAAGCTTTTAGCTATTTTTCCTCTTAGACTTCAACCATTTTAGTTAATATTTTCAAAAAAAATTCAAGAAAAAATGTAACAAAAAGAGGAAAAAAAACTACAATGAAAAGACACTGATATGGACACAGGATACGGATACACGATACGAGACTTGTAGATACATAAATTTTAATTTTTACAAGATATAAAGACACGGCATTTATATAAATTATAATTTTTTTTAAAATAAATTGTAATGATATTTTGATATTTTTTGTTAAAATATAAATTAAGTTTTTAACTATTTCTAATGTCTTTTTTTAATTATATATGATAATCTAAGCCGAAAATGTTTCTTTGAGCACCCAAATATATTATATTCCATGTCAAAACCTACTTAATCAACTTTAGATTTTGGTTTCCATAAAAACCTACTTTTAGATGTTCAAATACAAAACCTATGGAATCTTATAATGAAAAACATTAAAATCTAGTATGTTTAAAACTTACTAACACAAGCATCTTACATTGAAAAGGGTAACATCTTGAGTACAAAAAGAGCACAGAACCAAAAAAGGTTGGCTCATGAAGAATATAGTAAAAGGTTACCTACTTTTGTAACAACATTAATGGATTCAAGAATGCTTCACAAGAAGAGTAATATTTCATTTTTGAAGTCATCTTCAATGGTATAACATTAACAAACACCAAACAAAATGAGAAACTGCTTGATATTAGAATGAAAATAAATTAAGACATCAAACAACTATGCAATCCAATCCAATCCATTATATTACCCAAAAAATAAAAAATAAAGATAGCATGACCTACCCTAAAATAACAAATATTGTTTGTAACCCTACTTGCTTTCATATTATATATAGCTGAGTCCTCCTTGTCCTTTCTAATCTTCAAACAAATCACCTAATGCAAAAGCTTGTCAATGCAAAAGGGTTGCAGGTTGCAGCCATTATTAGTCATAAAGAAAGACAAAACAAAAGGAATGAGAAAATGGAGACACCTAAAAGCAGCTGAAAAGTTGGATTGTACATAGCATTGCCAATGAACAAAGATTCTATCAAGAACTACGATCAGTTCGGTTAGAATGAAGCGCCACCGATAAGCATGCAGCCGGAGATGAAGGTTATTGATCTCTCCACCTAGGACTTGCCATCTGAAAGAAGCCTGAAGGGGATATCGGAAATAGGCCTGGAGAAACTGGAGTTTGAGGGCCAGGGCCGAAAAGCCCTGACTGTCCAAAGGGTGAGAAAGGGAAATTGGGTGTTAAAGGAGTTGGAAATTGAACTCCGGGTGACAGCAGCGGATAAGGAGAACGAGGGGACAAGAAACTCATGTAACCGGTTGGCGAGGGTAACAAGAATTGAGATGTCGGAGAAGGTAAGACGGGAGGGCCATTTGGTTGTGGAGAAGGAATACTCGGCACAAGCGGGTTAGTTCCATTCATTGGAGGATGTGGACCATTGAATCTTGATGAGGGCATCATAGGAGGCATATGAGGATTAGGAATCAAAGCGGATGAAGGTGGATTCGGAGGCTGCACATTCCCCTGACCAGGTGGTGGTTGATGAGGATGCTGCTGAAACTGATGCTGAGCATTCCCATGAGGCTGAGACTGAGGCTGCATTTGGTTACCCCTTGACCCCCTTGACCCAGGATCCATCATTGAATTTTGCAGGTATCTCATGTAAGCCGAGATAGGCGACTCGGCCGTATTAGCCCACATGTCCCCTGGATGATGCAAAGGAGGATTCAGTGCAGGCTGTCCAAATTGACCAGGCCTATGCAAAGCATTGTTATTATTATTATACGGAACCATTGCAGGGCCGGCAGGGGCTGCGGCCGGGGCCTGCGCAGGCATTGGTGGCCTCAGAGGAGGCCTACTTATCGGCGTCAAAGGGGGAGGCCTAATCTTCTGCAGCCGCATACTCTGTGGCTTCGGCGAATTCTGCTGAGGCCTCGGCGGAGTAGCATTGTTGAGTGAGGGTGAGCCAGTAAGCTGCTGAACAACATCTCTGAAGTCATTCTTGCTAATGTTGTAAACCTGAGGCTGAGGCTGGTGAGGTCTAGCACCCATAGCAGCCGCGGCCACGGCGGCAGAAGTCCCATTGTTACCAAAATTGGGCTGATGCAAAGGGCTCTTCCTTATATTCTTCCCCATTTTGTTCACACCCAAATTGCCATCACCACCATGATGCCTATTTTTGTTGTTATCCATTTTTTCTCTACAATTAAATAACATAAAACCCCTCAAATTCACCAATTTACTCGCTTTAACAATGAAAAAAAATAAATAAAAACACACACACGCACGCAGCTTCAATCACCCTTCCATAGCAGAACAATCCAATTCTTTAATATACTCAGAACAGAACTTCAAAATCAAATCACAACCACCACCAAATCTCACAAACTAAACAACAAATAAAATAAAATAAAATTCACCCCTTAGAATCTCAAGAATTCAACAATGAACAGTCGCCACCTCATTTTGAAGTCAAACAAATTGGAATCATTTTTTTAATATAATGTTTTTTTCTTTTTTTCAGTGAACACCCAAAAACACTGTTATTACTAGAATCACCATGATCGTTCATTAAGGTCTATCTATACATGAATCACAAGAAACAGTAGCAAAAAATTAAGGCTATGAAAGCAAAAGACGAAAAATAAAAAGATAAAAAAAGAAATACCTCACTGATGAAAGTTTCAACCAAACCCCAATCAGAACCTCGCTAAGTAGATCGATGGAAAACAAAAAAAAAATGAAGACCCAGAATTGTGATTGCGGAAAAGATTGGAACTTTGACTTCAGAGGGACCCGAACAGTTGAATGAGACCTTTTAAGAAAAAGGAAATGACAGAAAGAGAAGAGAAAAATGTAAAAAAAAAAAAACAAAAGCTAATAAGAATAAGGAAATGAAGGGAAAGCCCTATTTATAAAAACTATTTATATTATTATATTTAATAATTTATTAAATTATTATAAAAGGAATTGTATTACGTTGTGTGGAACGTGTGAAGTGGCTAAGAGAGAAGGGGAAAGCGCTTTTATGGGGAAAATAGTAAAAGACTAGAAAAGAGGACTTGTTTGGTAATAATAAGGATTGTGTATTGTTTTTAAATGTTGAAATGAGTAAGTATTATCCAATGGTAACTATCCAATACTAAGGTAGTATTCTACAATTTAAAATTTGTGTCATTTTCCTATCTTCTTAAATTAAAAATAAATTAAATTATATATATTTATATATAAATATATTAGTAACTAATTTTAATATACGAATAATATTTTTATTAAATTCCTTTATATCCTAGTATTATTTTTCTTCTATTTATTTAATTTTCTACTTTTCAGTAATGTAATATGAGATTAGTTTTTTATTATAGATTATAATATTTATGTGTGCATTTCTGTTATAAAATTATTAACAGAATTAATAGTAGGATAACATTGTAATAATTTTAAAATATTACGAACAATTTTAAAATTTAGTCTAAATACTAAAAGAAAAATAATATTTTACTAAAAAAAGATAAAATCGAAAAATTAAAAAATAAAGTACAAAGAGAATTATCAAAAAGAATATTGTCATAACTTTCTATTCTATCCATATGTATTATAAATATAGAATGCCTTTAGTCTGCGCTTTTAATTTTTATTTTTGAAATTTATGAAAAAAGAAAAAAAAAGTAATAAAAATAATATTATTATTTTATAATTTAAAAAAATA
>NW_026264258.1:3156942-3166674 GCF_000817695.3 Arachis duranensis
CTTTATATTTTTAAAAGATAAAATTTAAATTTAACGTGTTCATATGTTTGACCGATAAACTATTATCTTCTATTATCATTAATTACAATTTGACTTTTATTTGAAGCACCTAATTAATACTCTCTTATAAGGATGGTAACGAACATGGTTGAAAGTAGGTATTCCTCTCCCGGCTCCATCTCTATTTATAAAAAATGTCTTTTGTTTTTGTTTTAATACAAAGATTTTTATGAAAATATATTTTTAGTATTTTTATTAGAATAGGTGTCTTAAATTTTTTATATCAAATATTTTTAAGTTACTATCTTAATATACATTTTTTTAAAAGAGTTTTTTTTATATATAATGATAAAAATCGGTTTGCTTCAAAATTTTGTAATAATTACATAAAAACTTTATTAGATAATAATTAAAAAATTAAATATTAAAATTGGGTTAACTTAAAGAGTGCTACCAATGAGTTATAACTTAAATGACATAATCTTTATATACTCACTTAAGAGATTACGAATTCGAGTTTCTCTATCTTCGATAAGAAAAAAAAAAGATTGCTAACCCAATACACTCAAAAGCTCAAAAATAAAATAATTTTTTTAATTATTTTTAAACTTCCCAATACACTCAATGCATAAAATAATTAAAAATTTTTAAAAATTTAATTTATTTTTTATTTTTTATTCAAACTTTTTATATTTAAGTTTGGTTTGATAAAATTTTTATTTTTTTAAATATTTTATGAAAATTAGTTTTTAACATATAATTTTTTAAAAGTTATAACATTTATATTTAGTAAATTAAATTAAAAATAATTTTTAATAAACATAACTAACAACAATTTTATTTTGGTAAAAAAAATTTAAAATTTAAAATACTATAATAAATATAAATATAAGTTAAATTTTTAATTTTTTAAAATTATAAATATAAATACATAATCTTTTTAATTTATTAAACACAAAATAAAAAATTTATACTTTTCAAAAATATAAACACTACTTTTTTTTTAAAAAAATTTACCAAACAAATTCTTAGTATCACTAATTAAAGATAAGAATGCTTTTAAGGCAATTATTAGCAAGATTTTTTTTTCCAATATACAAGGTGGACTAATCTAAAATTAATATAATAATTTAATCATATTTATCGTAAACATAAAATAGACAAATTCAATGAACCACGTAATATGTTATCATTATAGAATTTTAATATTAATGACAAATAATTCTTTCAAACATATAGTCAAAGGTGAATTTATTTTCACTTTCATTCATATATTATTTATGGTCAAATTTTAATTATACTAGAAAAAAAAATGCGATGTATACAAAAAAAATTAATTATGACTTATTTATATATAAATATATGTATTATTTAATTTATTGTTAATATATAGTTTATATTTTAGTATATATTTTATAGGAGTAATTAATTTAATGGGTATTTTTTTTGTATATATCTAATAAAAAATTAGTAACAAAATAAACACAAATAAACATTAATTAATTTTTTTTAAAAATAAACACCAAAATGTTTTCTTACAACTATAATAAGAAACATATTTGAATAACTCTTGTTTTTTTTCCCCATCTATAAGCACATTTTTGTCATATATAAACATATTCTTTAATATTGTATATTCTAAATCAAACAAATCATTTACAAAAAACAAAATAGATATTCTTAATGTTATAAAAAGAGATTAAAATAATATTTTAAGTACACTACTATTCTCAAAATTATATTATTAAAAATATATATGATCCAAACTTTATAATAATAAACAAGCAGCACAACAACTCAAAAAGATGCCTTTGGAATTCTAAGGATGCATGCCAACAATGCTAGACCAAGTCTCATTCAATTCATAACTGAATCTTTGGTAGTTTAGTTTGTTTGACTAATGAATTCTAAGGATAGATGTCCATGGAAGTGTGTCAGCTTCTCCCCTTATGTGAAAATTCTTTACCATTTACAATACATGCAAATAGAAATAATATTGAATACACTTTATTTGATTTCAATATTTTGTTTTAGACCAAGTCCAAAGCCTAGTATTTTGGTGGCTTAGGTTCTATGCTATGCTAAGCTCCCACATATTATATCTCACATTTTTACAAATTACAATTATAATCATTCTATAATCTAATAATCTCTATCATATTAGTACAACAAATTTATCAATATTAAATAGAGAAAATCTATGAATTAGTAAGCGAGCTTAAATACTACTAGATCTCCTAGCTAATTTAAATTTTTATTTGGATATATTATTAGAGAAATTTAGATAACAATGTAATAATACCGGATTTTATCAAAATTAAATATTAATTTTTAAATTATATATATCATTAGTATATAAAATTTTTATATTAATTTATTTTAATGTGAAAGTGGATGGATCTAACTCACTACTCCAAAAGCTAGTTAAAGAATGACGAATATTTTCAAATCTTCGTTGATAAACATTCTAAAAGTTTAATTATTGAGAAAGGTAACACTTGTAATATAAGTGTTAGGAAGAAGAGACTAAACTAAAGAAAGTGTTTTGTGTATATTCAATTTGATGAAAAGTATAATATACAACGAGTATTTATAGATGTTAAATGAATCAAAGTAATAAAGACATAGAATCATACAATTAATATACAGATATGCTATATAAATATAAACGATACTAATTGATCTAAATTAATTCTAATGATTATCTAACATCCCCCCTCAAACTCAAGTGGGAGTTAAGAATACCAGTTTGAGTTTGGATAACAAAGTCCAAAAACGAGTTGGGTGATGAGCTTTCGTAAAGATATCAACAGTCTGATCCAGTGTTCCAATAGCAATGAGACGAACATCATCAATAAGGATACGTTGCTGAACAAAGTGACAATCAATTTCAATGTGTTTGGTGCGTTCATGAAACACATCATTATGTGCAACCTGAATAGCACTGCGGTTAACACAAAAAACATCAGTAGGAGACGACTGAGAAGCACCAATATCTTCGAGAAGCCAACGAACCGAGATAACCTCAGCAGTGGTGTCAGCGAGGGTACGGTATTCAGCTTCTGTGCTTGAGCGAGCAGTGAACGTTTGCTTCTTAGCACCCCAAGAAATGAGAGCGTCGCTAAGAAACAAACAATAACCAGTAGTAGAACGACAATCAGTAGGATCACCAGTCTAATCAGCATCGGAGTAAGCTTGAAGAGACAAAGAGGAATGGGCAGAAAAATAAAGGCCATGAAATAGAGTGTTTTTGATGTAGTGAAGAATGTGAAGAACTGCCGCATAGTGAGTAGTACAAGGAGCTGATAAGAACTAGTTAAGTACATGAACTGGATAGGCGATGTCTGATCGGGTGACAGTCAAATAGACGAGACCTCCAACTAACTGTCGATAGAGAGTCGGATTATCCAAAACAGTGTCATCCATAGTGGTAAATCGAACATTAGGCTCAAGAGGAGTAGACTTAGTGCGACTATCTGTAATCCCAGCGCGAGTAAAAAGATCTGAAGCATACTTAGCTTGAGAGAGATAGATGCCATCATCAGTGGAGATGACCTCGAGACCAAGAAAATAGCTGAGAGAACCAAGATCTTTCATCTCAAAGGTACGATGAAGTGAGGCATTGAGATCAGAGATACCATCAACATCATCTCCAGTAATGATCATGTCATCAACATACAAAAGTAAAAGAACAACTCCACGTTCGCTTTTACGAATGAAGAGGGCATTCTCATGAGGGCTAGAAGTAAAACCAAGACTGCATATGGCAGTGCTGAACTTGTCAAACCATTCACGAGGAGCTTGCTTAAGTTCATAAAGTGCCTTGCGAAAGAGACAAACCTTACTAGAAGGACAAGGACATCCCAGAGGGGGTTTCATATAAACTTTCTTTTTCAAATTCCCATTAAGAAATGCATTCTTCACATCCATCTGACTGAGAGACCATTTTTTAACCACGGCAATGGCAAGAAGAGCTCTAACAGACGTAAGACGAGTGACAGGAGCAAAAGTCTCTTCATAACCAATACCATACTCTTGCTTACAACCTTGAGCAACCAAGCGGGCCTTATAACGGTCAACAGAGCCATTAGAGCGAGTCTTGATCTTGTATATCCATCTACTGCCCATAACTTCCTGATCAGAAGGAGGATCAACCAAATGCCAAGTGTGTGCTTTTTCAAGTGCCTGTATTTCTTCCTGCATTGTTTGTTGCCAATTTGGATTTGTGGAGGCTTCTCTGAATGACTTAGGTTCATGTTGATGAAGGATAGTAAAAAAACAATGATAATCAAGAAGATGAAGAGGTGGATTTCTTACCCTAGAAGAACGAGCAGGAAGAGGAGACATGGCGGTAGGTGCAGGATCATCGTCCGGTCTGGAATCATCGGGAGATGGAGAAGGCAGAAGAACAGGAGGCTGTGGAAGGTCACTCAAGATAGAATCTGTAGAATCATCATTAGGAAAGAGATCAACATTGGGGTTAGTAAACAAAGATGACTGAGTAGCAGGAATTGACTCAAAGGATGAGAACCGAAAAAACATGTGAAACTCCCAGAAGACAACATAACGAGATATATGAATATGATTAGAGAGAGGATCCCAACAATGATAACCTTGTGTTCAATGTCATAACCAAGGAAACAACACATACGAGTCCGAGATTCAAGTTTACTATGTTTATGAGGCTGAAGAAGAACAAAACATACACAACTGAAAACTCGAAGAGAGCTATAATCTGGGGGGTATGATAAAGACGCTCAAAGGGAGTAACATTACCAAGAACAGAAGAAGGGAGCCTATTGATAGCATGAACAGCAGTAAGAACAGCTTCACCCTAAGTACGCTCAGGACATGAAGAAGAAAGAAGCATTGAACGGACGAAGTCAAGAATGTGACGGTGTTTGCGTTCAGCTCTACCATTTTGTTGAGACATACCAGGATAAGAAAACTCAGACAAAGTACTATGTTCTGCAAGAAAGGTTAAGAGTTTGGAATCATGGTATTCCATAGCATTATCGCATCAGAAAACCTTAATGACCTTGGAAAACTGAGTTTTAATCATAGTAGCAAAGTTGATATAGATCTGAGGTAACTCATGGCGATTAGTCATCAAATAAACCCAAGAAAAACGGGAATAATCATCAATGAAAATGACAAAGTATTGAGCTCCGCCCGTAGAGGCAGTGGGAGAGGGGCCCCAAACGTCATAGTGAATGATATCAAAAGGAGAGCAAGCAAGAGATTAATTATTGTGAAAAGATAAAGCAGGTTGTTTGGCAGTTTGACAAGAAATGCTATCAAAAGATTCATTTGGAATCTGACCTAAAACACCCTGAGACACAAGAGGACGCAGTTTTTCTAAGGAGGTGTGGGCAAGACGTTGATGCCATAAGTGAAGGGTAGAGGGAGAAGAAGCAGCACAGAGATTTGGTACAGGAGGAATATGAAGATTCTCGAGTTCAAACAACCTTCCGACCTTACGTCCAGTCCCGATGATTTGTCCCGTCCGAGAATCCTGTACACGACAACCAAAAATGGAAAAAGTGACTTCAAAACCCAAATCAACAAGTTGACCAACAGAAATAAGATTAAAGTTTAATTTGGATAATAAGTATCAGGAAGATTAAGAGTTGACTGGGATATAGAACCCTTCAAAACCAATAGCTGAGGTGGTCAAAGCCATCTTCACTCAATGAAACAAAATGTTGTGGTGTAGATCAAGAGCAATAGAGAAAGCAAAGCAAGACAGAGAAAGATAAAACAAGGAGAAGAAGGAAAAGGAGAAGGAGAATAAAAAAAAGACAGTAGAAAATGTTGCAGTTTGTAAAGTCTAAAGGGGGGCTATGTCACACAACCAAACGAATCTCAGGTTGGTTTGCGGATGCAGTTGGAGTAAGCAGCAGTTCTTAACTTCTTGATTCCACCGTGTGGGCGAACGTCTTCAATGATGTAGTTGAGAGGAGCTTTGTATAAGATTTTACTGCTATTAGACTTCTTTTTACCACCTTTAGACTCCATCAGCTCATTCACACTCTTTGCGATTAAAGAAATTGGAGAAACGTTAATGAATGCGAAGGAATTGAAGCTAGAAATTCGATTATTATAATTATTATTGTAATTATGACGATGAAATTGAAGAGAAAATTGGAGGTGGGCAGCAAGGTTCCGGCAGCGCGTGAGGGCGCGTCCGGGAGCATATAGCGGCGATCTCGACGGTGTTGAAAAGCTAACGGAGAGAAGAACACGATGATGGCGGAGGTGACGAACTAAAGCGTTGAAAACAGATCGAAAAACGAGAATAAAGAGGCACTGTCGGAAGAGAAAAAAACAAGGAGGCTATGAACAAAACTTCATTGAAAAAAAAATCTTTAGGCTCTTGATACCATGTTAAAAACAATAGACTAAACTAAAGAAAGTATTTTGTGTATATTCAGTCTGATGAAAAGTACAATATACAAGGGGTATTTATAGGTGCTAAATGAATCAAAGTAATAAAGACATAAAAGTTTACAATTAATATATAAATATGTTATATAAATATAAACGATACTAATTTATCTAAATTGATTCTAATGATTCTCTAACAATAAGTTAGAAAATTTAAAAAAAATATTTTGTTGTATGAAATATATGGAAACTAGTAAATAGAATTATGTTTAAAAAGAATATAAATTCACATGAATTTTCTATTGTGTTTGAAGGAAATAAATTAAACTCAAATGAATTATTGAAGTTATATACATCTTAAATTTAGTATAGGCAAAAGTATGGAAAAAATATTTTTTCTTTCTTATAAAATATGTTAGTATCTGATAACTAGTTATAACTCAAATGACATAATTTTTTATTTTTATTTAGATATCTCGAATTTAAGTCTCACTCCTAATTAAAAAAAAAAAACGTTGATATCTAACTTCGAGTTATATATGTAGAACTTGTCTAAAGATTATCAATAACACAAAAAGATTAGATGACAAGGTATTAAAATCTTGTAGTGTTTTATTGGACTGCATCAAATTTCTTTTGATCACAATATGAAAAAGCTAAAAACTATGGTAGTATTGCTATCTCAGGTTAATAAAAGAGGTGAACATGACTACATGTTTTTGTATTATTCATACACGTAATTTTTAGTTGAGTTTGTTTATACATATGAAATATTGAGATAAAGATACAAAATTATATTTTTATGTTTAATAAATAAGATACAAATATTGTATTACTGAATTAATATATTTTGTTTAAAGAATGCAAAATATTAACAAATTAAAAGACACCACTTATCTTTTTATTTTTTATTATTTTATTAATATTTTATAATTATATTTGTTTAATATATTTTTTAAAAAATTTATATCAAAAAATTAAAATTTTATTTAATTTATTTTTTTATTTTATTTATTATCAAATAAAATATAAAAATATTAATTTTTATCTTTCTTATTTTTAATATTCTTTTTTATCTTATTAGCTTTTGATTATTCAGGTACAAACCACCACATCGTCCTTCTTCTCCTGTTTTAAGGAGGCTTCCTTGCATATGCAAAATAATTAAAGGAAATATTTGACCTCATTAAAAGCATATGTCTGTACTCTATTAATTGTTTGACCACCATTAAAAACATATGTATGTACTCTTTTATTTAATTAATTGTTATAGAAGAATGAATGGGAGTTTTTATTTTCTTTCTATTTTTTTTTTTAATTGAAGATTTTGGTGGCTTCCAGAACCTTTGAAGTTTAATTTAGACTAATATAATATCTAAAAAGCGATAATGATATCATCAAGTTAAAAGATTAGCGGCGGCGAATCTATTAAGTATATATGTTATATTGGTTATATGAATGATTAGATGAAAAATTAATAACATACCGTTGGGTCTTATATTGAATATGGGAGTTTAAACTTTAAAGCGTCTTTTGAATAAAATATTTTTTAAATTTGATTTAAAATAAGTTGAATTAAAATTAAATGATTGTATTTAGAATAATTATGTGAATAAATAATTAATTTAATTTAAAAATTAATATAATAATTTAATTTTATATTTTTATCATTTATTTACTATATAATTTTTTATAACTACCAATAATTGACAGAATGTCCACCGATGATAATTTAATTTAGAGATTATTAACACATTCGACAAATGATCTCTAGTCTCTACCATGCATATTTATATTAATGTATATCTAAAGGATATGATTAAAGTAATATTTTGTATTTTTGATCTATGTCAAATTATTTTAATTTTAATAAAATTTTACTAAAAAATAAGGAATTTCAGTTTATTTATAATGTAAATTCATGAATTTACAAATCAATTCAATTCTTATTTTTTATTCATTTCAAAATTTTAAAATTAAATCAATTTGAATTCTATTGTATTATTTCAAACATACCATTAAGGATTTTCCTTTTCTAATTTTTGTGACTTGATGAGTTGGTCACCAAAATCACTCTATGGAGTAAAGTTTTTAAAATAAATTTTCTTCATCTACAAAATTTGAACTTAAACTACTTTATTTCTTTATTCATTCATTTATTTATTTATTTTTTTATAAAAAAAAACTAAGACTTGTTACTAATGATTAGAAAACTAAACCAATAATTACAATTACAATACATTTGTAGTAACTATGTATAGAAGATTAAAAGAATGAAGAGATCATTTTAATAACAAATGTTTGAAACATGCATTACTATGGAGAGCAAAAAAAGCACTTTACCATAATTTGATATGCGCTTTAAACTCCAATTTGTAATGAATATCCCATCCCCACTTCCCCCACTCATTACATCTCCCAACCCTTCCCAACAAATGAAATAATAAAGATTTAAACAATGCATGAAAAGAATCATTAATAACAAATACATCTACACCTTCCTAGGTCAACGGTCGATCAGATAACAACATATATTTTAGATAACTATCTGATCGACCTTAAACTTAGAGAAGAAGTACAATAAAAAATAACACACATTGTTATTTTGATAAAGATAGTTCGGATCTTAATATATTCTAATTCGCTTCTCTTGTTGTTGATCGTTTAAATCCTCAAAGTTCCAATCTCTTCTCACTCCGCTGCTCCTCACCAACCTCGGCCCAGCATCGCTCGCGCTATTGGCGCGACGATGTTCTGCTTTGATCTTCGCCATGGCGCCGCCGAGTTTTTGTGGTGGAGCTATGTTCCCTGACCAGGTTCTTTCAACCTGTCTAGATGGTTTTCTAAAAGAAGCATTGTTTTCAGGAAGATAATAATCATCTCTCTCAGAATTAACCCTTTGAAGAATTTGACCACATGTTAGGCAACTAAGACTCATGATTATTAAATCCTTCAAAAGAGTTTGATTGGGTTGGGGAAGGGTTGGGAACTTGGAGGGTAGAGAATGAGGGTTTATATAAAAATCTAAATAAAAGGAAACTAAAGAAATTTGGTGAAGACATTATGGGAAGGTTTATGAAACTAACTAACTAGAACAACCTGTATTACTATATTTTAGATCATGAATTTCTCAATCGTGAAAACAGCTTAACCATTGGTTCCCAATTTGGGTTAATATATATAGCTGTTTTTTTTAATTTATTATTATTATTATTATTATTGACCAATGATCATGGATTCTGGTTTCTTCTAATTCTAATTGGGTGTCATCATTTTTTTATTCTTATAATTGGAAAAAGAAAATTGTACGTGGTAATTAAGTAGCATGGTCTTTTGATCCCTTTG
>NW_026264258.1:3166736-3180194 GCF_000817695.3 Arachis duranensis
ACGATTCATTAACCTAGAGATTTACAATTCTTAAAAAAATTATGACATATTCATATTTAAAAAAAGTTTAACTGACATAAAAAATTTAAATTTAGAATTTATTATAATCCTAAAAAATGAGTTACATACGTCATTTTTATTGTTTTTGTATGTTAAAAAAATTACAAGTTAATAAAAATAATTCTCTATTGGAAATATTTTGTTGGGCCAAATTGTTTTGATAGGCAAGTCCGGTAATTACCTTTGTCAGCTGGGTCTCTTATGTTACAGATGTCATCTGCCACTATTTTTGTTGGGCCCATATTTTCATAAGCAAGTCCTATTTCTTAGAAAAAAATAAATAAATAAATAAAAAAAATAAAACTACTGCTTAAAGGAAAAAATAAAAAAATTTCTCTTTTTCTGTGGTTAAAACCTTGATGTAGTGGTAATTCATTTGCTTGGTGAGTAATTACACGTAGATTTAAAATTTGGTTAAAATTAAGTAGTAAATATAAATCTTTAAAAATATTGTGGATATAGTGTGCGTGAATTTGTAATATTGTAATACCTAGAATTGAGCCTTTTTAACTCATCTGACCAAAATAAATTTATATTTTTCTCCTAATCACATTGTGTTCAAATCCTGGGTTAAGCTCAAAAAATGGAATATATGAAATTCATAGTAATAGTAGTCTCTTGTGTATATGAGAGAGTGTTTTTATATAAGACAAAAAAAATTATATTTAAAAAAAAATTGACCAAATGAATACAAGAAAAAAAAAATTTTACCTTAATATTTATTTAAGCAGACGAATAAATTAATCATCCAACTAATTTACTTTGTTGATACATTAGTTTCTCAACCATACCTTCTTGATCTAGTATTATAAATAAAATAAAAAAATTTATTCTATACCTCTTATATTTACATAACATTTCTGATACGACAAATAGAGTCAAATTAATGAAACTTTTAAATGAAAATTTAGATAGTAGTGGATCTAATATAAAAAACCTTAATTTGGAGATGCATTAATAGAAGGCAAAAGTAAGATGACAAATAGTTTAGTGGTTCAAGATATTTAGTTACATGATGACAAAGCCTAAGTTGCAAACCCTAACGGATCTTCTTAAAAAACTAAGCTGAATATGCACAATAGATAGCTTTGGATGAAAAAGGTCTTGTGTCATATCCTAAAAAAAATCACCTTCATAAGAAACAACTTATACTAGGACCATTATTTGTAACTCAGATTAGATAGTTGGAGAACTTGCCAAAACAAATGTTCTTCCTCTTTCAAACTAAATATGGTTAGTTAAATTTTTTATATATGTGGTATGCAACCACCCTACTATTCTACACATGAATCACTGACAATACAATAACCATACAATATATAATTTTAAAATTATACTTGTACAACGTTTCAAGACCTCTTTACTCAATGAAAGGAGAATTTATATAATTAATGTAAATTATATAAACTTGAGAATATTTAATGTAAATTCACAAATATTATTATTTGGCTGTTAGAAATTTACTTATTTCAACAAATTCGATACGAAACATGATTAAAAACATTTGTCTTATGAAGGTTTTGAAGATTGAAATAAGTTATTATTATTATTATTATTTATTAAGATATTTTCTTTTGAGTCCGATGAACAAATTTTTATGTGATCTAGAATTTCACAATAAATTTTCGTTGTAAGTATAGTTTTTAAGCTAACAAAGAATCTTTTCATACAAAAATTTGGTTGTCACAAGTAACAAACCCATATAAAAATAAACCGAAGTATTCAAACATCAGATCGTCTCTGAAAGGAATTGCAGGGTAGTGTTCTTGTTATCGGTTATAGACATATATATTTTGGGGTTTTGAGATAAGAAACAACAAATGTAAATTGCAAGAATTAAACTAATAGCTAAAAAAGCTCTTGGCAAGGTATGAAAACTAGAAGTCCTATTCTCATTATCATCATCAATTGTGACAACAATTGTTCTTTGCTCCACTTAGTCAACCTCTAACTATGAAGGAAAGTCAAGTGGAAATAATCAATTTAATTCCTCAAGTCCTAGTCAACTCCTAAGGAAAAACTAGTTTTAGTAGAATTCAAATCAATTAGCAACTTCTAATTATCAATCAACAAAAGTATTAGATAACTCAAGAATCACAAATTACTCAACCTAGGCCAAGATGAGGAAAATCTACTCTAACATCATTCCAAGCATTTTGTCAAATACTTGGAAGGCATAAAAGGAAAGTAAGGTAAATTCACAACAAGGATAAGATCTAACAACTACTAATTGCAAGGAAATTAACAACAACAATTAAAGAAGACATAATTAACATGAATTACCTCAAATTGCATTAAAAGAAAATAAAAGGAACAACAGTGTATCAACAACAAAGTATACAAAATAAAGGAGATCATAACAAAAGAATATAAGAACAAGATGTAGCAACAAGAAATTGAGAAGGAGAAGTAAATGATAAGAAGAATTAAAGTCTAAATCTAAGAAAAGATTAACCTAATCCTAATCCTAATTCTAAAGAGAAGAGAGAGTTTCTTTCTCTAAAACTAACTCTAAACTATTAAAATTCCTTGGTAACTAACTCCCTCAATCCTTGGGTTTAATAGCATTAGAAGTGAGTTGGATTTGGGTCTGGAAAGTCCAGAAATGGCCCCCAGCGGATTCACTTGAAGTGGGTCACGTGCGAGCACCGACGCGTACGCATGGGTCACGCGTACGCGTCGCTTGACAATTTGCTATCCACGCATACGTACGCGTCGCCATGCGACTTCATTTTTCCACGCGTGTGCATCTTCTGTGCGTGCGCGTCGATCTCAGCATCCCAAATCCTTATTTCTTCATGGATTCTCTACTTGCATACTTTTTCTCTTCATCCCTTTGATCAATTCCTAATATTTTCATCCTGAATTCACTAACAAACACATCAAGGCATCTAGGTGAAATCAAAGATGAATCAAAATTAGCAATTTAAGGGTCTAAAAAACATGTTTTTATACTTAAAACACAAATTAGGAGAAAGTTATGAAACCATGCTGTTTCATTGAATAAATGTGAAAAAAATTGGATAAAATCCACCTAATTTAAGCACAAAATGTTTCACAAAATAGTAGCATATCAGAGCCCAAAACCTATATTGAGAACGGACTAAAAATCTTTAGCAAAATCCTCATTGGCCATTTAAACCTTTCAATTGGAAAAAAAAATTAACATAACTTATGATGGATCATAGAGGTGCTCAAAAACTACCAATTTTTCGATATTAAGAGCAAATGCTACAGGGGGTAAATATTATTGTGTTTTGTTAGTATTTAATAAGAAATAATTTGTACTCAAATTTATAAGAATTTTATACACAAAAAACATATAATTTATATTTATATTTATCAAAATTTTACACATATAAATTAAATTAATTTATATGTATATTTTTTAAAGTTTATACACATAAATTAATAAAATTTATTTGTTAAAAATAATTTAATATTTATATTAGTCAAATAATAGCCAAAAATACTAAATATTATTGGCTTTGAAGAATTTCTCTAATATTAATTAATAAATCGTTAAATAAATTAATGTTTCTTACAATAACAAAGTTAATAATTTTAATCCCATTGTGCCAAAATATAGAATATTGGGTTAAGAATGATTTTAATTCTCAATGTTTAGATCGAAAATTTTATTCGTCTCCAATATTTTTTTCACTAAAATTCGTCCCTAAATTTTAACTTGATTTTAAAATAGTTATTTTTTGTACATTTTTAGACAAAAATATCCTTGCATAGAATTACATTTTTTCTTACTTGTTTCATAGATCTACTATTTTTGCAACCTCAAATTTCAGACAATTTCAAATTAAAACAATTTCACACAAAAACTAAATATCTATGCAATTAACAAGAAGAACAACAAAAAGAATTAGCAACAATAAGAACAACAAAATACTACTAGAGACTGAAGAAGAAGAATAAGCAACAACAAGAACAACAATTAATTGAAGAAGAAGAATCAGCAATAAATAACAAGAGGACAATTCAGACCATCGCTGTGAACACTACTAAAGACAACACGACGAGAAGAGAACGACTCAGACCTCCGTCACCCGTGTATCTGCCTGACCACGTCGTTGCCGCCAGCGTATCTTCCTGCTCGCGTTGCTGCCGCTAGCGTTTCTGCGCACCCGTATCATTGCCGCCCGCTTGTCCTCACCTCTCTGCTCTCTTTTCTGGCCACATCTCTACTTGTCTGTTCGCTCCGTCTTTGTCCATCTTCTCTGCTATCTGCTCTCTTTTCTGGTCACATCTTTACTCGTCTGTTCGCTCCGTCTTTGTCCACCTTCTCTACTATGGTTGTTACCTTTTTTCATCCATAGTTTAAGACGGAACATTTGCAGTGAATGAAGAAGATAAAGAATTAGAATGATAGGAAAAAATTAAAGAAGAAAGGTATTTTGACCAAAAAAACAATTTTAAAATCAAATTTAATCTTAGAAATCAATTCAAATATATATAAAAAAATAATAACAATAAAATTTTGACCTAAATTTTAGAGTTTAAAATCGTAATTAACACTAAAATATTAAAAATATAATAGTGATAGAATTTAATTCTCACTTTCCTTCTACTGACGTGACACTAATGGAGAAACTTGATCCACCTAAAGACAGAAAAAGACTCATCACTTACGGAATCAAATAATCCGTATGATTTTATTTCCTGAAAGCAGACAACTTCATCCACATGATTCACATGGAAACCTCTCCAAAAGCATTAACAAGCTCCACCATAAATATAGTGCCAGTGACATCTTCCTCCTTTTCTTTCCTCTTATAAATAATAAATAATTAATTAAATAAATATGTTCTAACTATTTTATTTATTTATTTGGACGGTTCCATAGTTGTAAAACATAGCTGGGATGATGATACAAGCAGAAAATACCAAAAACTTTATTAGAACAAAATTAACCGAAATAAATTTCAAGCAATTTAACTGAAATTAGAAAAATTCTTAGTAGATTAATTAATATATGAGAAATAAACAAAAATATAACTAAATGTAGAACTTGATCCCATTTCAATCTCATAAATAAATTAATTAAAAAATATAACTAAAGAATTAATCATTAATTCAAGCATATTTTTTCCCCAATCAACAAGAGAAAGGAGGACAAAATTGATTGAATATTTATAAAGATTGGTTCAAAACTTTTTCCTAAATAAAAGCATTTCCCTTTTGAGTATCTTTCTAATGTTGCCATGCTCTCTATGGTTCATTCATGTTGGTAGAGCATTCAACATTAAAACATACTTGCCTATAACCCACTACTACACAGAAAACATTGGGGGCAAAGAAGGATAGGACATTCTTTTGTTCTTTTTTTTTTTCATTTTTTAATTTTCTCTTACCATGCATGTCGGAACATATTTTCAGTTGTTAAAGTGGGTAGGGTCTTAAAACCCTTACTAGTAATTTATGAATACCTGAATAGGAAACTGGCTTGGCCAGATGGCATGGTTGGAAAATTAAAAAGAAAGGCCTGAAATAGCACTAAAATAAAAACATTCATACTATGTGAATAACAAAAATCAACTATCAATATAATATACGTATTAAAATATAAAATAAATATTAAAAATAAATTAAACAACATATATATTCTTACAGGAATACATAATAATTCATTTGGTGTCTGATTTTGTGTGCGCGTAACATTTTCGAAACAAAAATTGGAGAGGTAGCAACTAGCAAAGGATAAGATAAAGACACTCAAAAAGGAAATATGCACCAACAACCAAAAAAGGGGTCCCCAAAGAGGGGCCAACCGGCCAAGATCCAATATTGCTAAGAGGATGCATTTTTCACATGGCTGAAATTGAAAACCGTTCAATTTTGAGGCTGAGGCAAAGGGGGTCAATAATGATAAAATTCCACACTGTTCCCCCAACACGTTTGCCTTGCCCTTTTGTATTTACTCCTTGGATCCATCACATTGTATCACACCAACAAAAATCCAACTAAATACATGATTTTTTTAACATCTTTTCATGTTCTAAACATAGGATTGGATTAGTGTCCATATATCATAATTGGGCAAAACAGTACCCACATAGTAATAGTTCTATTGTGTTGGTTCTATGCTCAAACAAACATAGGAAAACACATGAGCATGATCTCGCATATCTAAGCAGCAACAGAGGGTAGCAATTACTTGATAAGAGAAAGAAACTGAGTCCATTTTTTAATTCTGAAAGCAAGAAACTCCATCAAGATGGGATCAAATATAATGATAAATGATAAGACATATATATATGTACAATCTAAATCTAAATAGATAAAATATTAACACAAAAACTGAGTCTATTTTGACTTCTTTGGATCAGAAGCTGCTGCATACTCATCCTTCCCGCATTCAAGTCCATCTTTTCTAGCTTTCCAAATCAAACTAATTCATAATTTAGACTAAACTACTAAAAACCAGAAAAGAACATCAATTTACAGAGGCAGCAACTCTACTTCATTAGTGAGAACACAAACACCTTAAGCTTTGTATGTTCCGGGATCCTGTCATGTGGAAATGGAAAAGTGAGTTTCCGGCATTGATTACAACACATGACCCGGTTGCCTGCACATTCTTGCCAGTGATTTCTTAATCAACGGCGAGCATGTCATGCGACCGAGTCATGTACAATCTTCACATGAGCGAATCTCCGCATCCCATGTATCCTTTCCAATGTGGTGGAGGAGCTACTTAGCATCTCCGCCTCCGCCAACTTTGGACGATAGCGCCAACATGAGCTGCTCCTGTGTGTAAAACCGGCTTCCCATGTTCACCGTAGCCTGCTGAATCATCAAATCATTCACCACTGACACACTGGCATGGTGCACTTCCAAGTCCAGGTCCTTCAGCGCTGCCATCAGCCTCGCTGCGGGGTGGTTCTTCTTGCTACATTGGATCCTAATCATGGCGTCCCAACCAATAATCTTCACCTCAATCTCCAAATCAATCAATTTCCCATTTACTCCAGCACGACTCCTTTGTTCTTTATCCAGTGGCGCAGGAAGCGGCGGTGGAGCGGCCTGTGCAGCCCCTGAATTCTTACTAGCCAGCTCCAGCTCCTTCTTGGAATCTTCCAATTGCTTGCTCAATTCGCCTTTCTCCGATTCCAGCCCTTGTAGCTTCGATTTCAATTCGTTGATGTATGAGATAGCATCACCCAACAGCGAAGCCTTGTCCATCTTCGACACATTGGGAACCACGGCTCGAAGAGCATAAAACCTCTGATTGAGCTTCTCCCTTCTCTGCCTCTCTGCCTCCACATGATTGAGCGGCTCCTCCCTTCCGTTTGCCGGCTTCCTCCCTCTCTTTCGCGGCCTCTTCTCCGGCTCAACGGCCTCCTTCACCACAGAAGCTTCCAAATCCGAATGATCCGAATCTCCGCCTCCGCCGCCACCGGACTTCACATTGGAAGGCGGCAAGATCACGCCGGAAGTAAAAGACAGTATTCCATCCTCAATGCTGCTCCGCGAAGTAGGGGATCTCCTCTTCTTGTTCTCATCGGAGACAAACTGCGACTGAGACTGAACAGAGAACAAATTGTTTCCACCGTTATTACTGTTTACACCATAAGAACCCTTCTTATTCTCTCCAAAACTCAGAATCTCGCCAGATTCCGGCTTCAACGAGCTCGAGAAATTCAATTCCTTCAGCACAAACCCCTGATTCTGTTGCGGATTCTTCGGAGCTTCGGTTACCACGCTGGAGGAGCCAGGGTTGGATACAACCGGCACCGTTTTGTTGTTGGCAACCGTCGTAGTGGCAGCCGTATTAACAGAATCTCGAATTTCGATCCCACCAGCCGAAGAAGAAGGGTCGTTGAGCCACAACGAAGAAGGATCGTTCTCTCCTTGATCTGCAGAACTCAAGGGCCAGGATCCAGCCACGTCACCAGTACTGTTACTAAAATTGAACAAGACCTTCACCTTACTCATCAGATCCGGGTTCTGAAAAATGAGTTCCGTGGAACCCAACTCAACCACGCCGTTTGCTGAAGGTATACAAACTATGGTCTGTATCCCAAACGACTGACCTTGCCGGGCCCGGTCACAGCCCGAGCCTAATAACCGGTCAGGACCAGCAACCCAAACCGGATTCGAATTAAAGAAAGCCTGACCAGGAAGGCCTGTTCCGCTTACGAAATGCTGAGTCATGGATATAAGAAAGAACCATTCGGTGTCGGTTACTTCTTCGTCTACCGCTTCGTCGCCAGAAGCTGAAGGACCTGAAATTAAAGAGTTCAATTCTCTAAGAACCTTCTTACGGTGTTGCTGCTGCTCAAACGACGTCGCTTTTATGGCTTTGCCTTTGTCTTCTTCACCTTTGTAGTAACCGTCGCCCCAACCTAAGAGTGTGAGGCCGTTGGAGTAGTCGTAGGAGCACTGCCAGAAGATTGCGTAGGTCCAGCTCTCTCTTGCGCCTTCGATTAGGGCTTGGAGTCGGTGCTGAAGGGTTTCCTGGTTGAACGGCGGCGGAGGAGGTGGTTGTTGTTGCTGTGGTGGGGGTGCTGCGGAGGTGGAGGTGGAGGCAGCGGATTGTGGCGGAGGGAGCCAGAGAGAGGAGAGGTCGGAGGAGCTCATGAAGGCTTCCATGACGGAGGAGTTTTCATCGTTCCAGAGATTCATCGTCGGCGTCGACCGGTAATCCGTCATGAAATGGAAATGAAACTGATTTTTGTTTTTTTCAGAGAGAGAGAGAGAGATTGGTCAGGGAGTAGGTTGTTGAGTTTGGGGGGTTTATTTGGGATTCATTTCATCTAGGTTTCATTCTAGGTTTTATTGCGGAGTGCGTGAAAAACTGAAAATGAGAGAGAGAGAGAGAGAGAGTAGTGTGTATTTCAGTATTTGTGTGCGAGGTTACTTTTTGAGAGGAAAAAAATATGTTTACTTAACAAAAAAAAAAGGGACAAATTCACCTCTAATATTTTCATCTATGATCATTTAGATTTTTTTAGAATTTTAAAATATATTAAAGTTTCTAATTTTTTTAAAATTTGGACATATTAATTTTTTGAATTTAATTTGTCTTATTTTAAAAAAAATTACGTGGACATTCGTATTAATTATGTTAGTATACTAAGAGTCACGTTTAATTTTTTTTTTTGAGTCTGATAAACTTAAATAAATAATAGAAATTAATGTGTCCAAATTTTAAAAAAATCAGACACTTAAATGTATTTTTAAATTTTTGAGGATTTAAATATTTGCGGACTAAAAGTCAATAACTTCTTTGTCCTTTTTCTTTAAAAAAATTTAAAAAAATAAAAATTATTCGTATTTTCATTTTTATTTTTGAGTTGATATACAGTTTGATCTCTCAATTTGTATGCAAATTTTAATTCAATCTCTAAAATTTAAATTTTTTTTAGTTCTCAAATTTTGTCAACTTGACTCATATTAGCCTTGTGGTAATTTTTTGCACAAAAACATTAATAAAACACTGATACTAAAACTTGTAAAATGATGTAATTTTTATTTTGGTGCTCAAATAGTAAAAATGATGCTAGATAACTTATTTTAAAAAAAATTTAATAAATATCACTTATGATTTTTTTTTTTGTTATTTGGGTGTCAAAACAAAATTATCATTTTACATAGTCTAACATGATATTTGTTGTCTATGCCAATGTTGTATTAATATTTGTAAGTCGAAAATTATTACAGACACTAATATAAGTTATGTTCATGCAATTTTAAAACTAAATAAAAATAAGAGTAATATCTCAAATAGGTCCTCAAAGAATTCACGATATAACATATTTGCCCCTAAGAAATTTAATTAGAATTTTGGGTCTAACTTTTTTGTTATACGCCAGATACATTTTCAACCCAGGTAGATCCGGTTAAGATTAATGGCAATGTCTTATGTATCAATTAACTTGATGACGTATCCAGTTAAAAAAGACGTGTCAAGCACAGGACAATCTGGTCCTTGGCCCACGTAGTCAAAATAACGTCGTATCAGATGAGAACAGAACGACGTCGTTTTAAACAGGACATTTTCGTCCCAGATTCGACACCAAAAGCATGAAACGCTATTGTTTTAAAGGAGGGACCTATTTGAATGGTAAAATATTTTTTGAGTCTTATCTGGTTGAAAAATATTTGTATTACAATGGCGGATTCTTGTTAAATGTATATGAATAAATTCAATAGTGGTGAATTAGTATAAAGAAACACAGTGTATATCCAAATCACATATATTGTTTCAATATCATATATCAAAATGCTAACATAACATAATATCAAAATATTGTATCCAAATAAGTAACCAAAATTAGTAGCAATATAAACCAAACCAAACAAAAGAGGGCCCATTTTCTTCAAGACACACTAACCTAATGTAGAAAGAAGAAAACCATTAAAATTAGAGGTTTCTTTCCGTCACAATTAGGGGTATTTATGGATCAGGTGAAATTGAGTTTGTCCTGACCAGACTCGATCCTAAATATACATTGGGTCTATTTTTTAGACCATAACCCGGCCCTAAACCCGATGAAACCTAAACATTTTTAGACCACAACTATATCAGGTCCAAACCGGATGAATACTGGATCTTTAAAACTATAATAATAATTTATAAAGAAACTTATTTATGATACACTTATTTACAGAGAAGAAATTTGTTACCGAAAAATTGATATTCGTATTTGAAGTTGAATTTATCCATAAATTCTAACTTGATGCTTTTTTTTATCTATTTTTTAATTCAACAAGTGTGATTAAAAATAAAACAATAAACTTATAAGTAATATAACATAATATTGATATTAATTTAAAACATATATATCATTTTTAGTTCCTTTAGGGTGCACATGGGTAGGGTGAAATCGGGTTCTCCTTTACCCGGACCTGGCCTGAAATAATGACCGATATCTATTTTTGAGATTCTTACCCGATCCTAGACCCGGTAAAATCACACCAAATTAATCCCTAAAATATTCGGGATCAGGCCGAATTTTCGGACCGGGTCAAGACATGAACACCCCTAATCACAATAACAAAACATAGTCTTATCCCCTCCACAATAAGTTTCATATTAATTCAAGAAAGTATAATTTCTTTTTAAAGAGGTTCAATTTGGGAGTTGGAATAAATTTGAACATTTTGGATGTTGTGCCACTGCTTGCCATTACCATTGTCTCAGTATTAACACTCTCCTAAATCTTGGGCCTAACTATTGTCTGTTTTAGACGTCTAAATGGTTGTTGAACCTATCTTCCTTAATAAAAATATAAAATTTTTATAATTTATGGAATTGGATTATACAATTTTCAACTAAAGATACACATGAAAGGCATTTGCAATTAGCTTACCATGAGATTATTTGAAACTTTTTGTGTGACATGAGAGGGAGAATTTTCAATTTAAATGACATGAGAGAAAAGATTGCATGCTAACAGATCCGGATACATCAACTTGTATTTTCAAAATCACAAAACATTGTTTATGAATGTAATTTAGACTAATGTAACCTTTTCTCAGTTATATACGTCCCCCCTCCCCCAACCATTTTATCAGTTAGATAAGTCACCTTTTAAACGGCAATGTTTTGCGTCTCTAGCATCCAATCTTAGGATAAAATTGTTCTCCTCAAAACAACATCATTCTAGTCTCATTTAATACGATATCGTTTTGGCCATGTGGGCCAAGGACCAAACTGTTCTGCGCTTGACACGTTTCAGTTAACAGATACATAAGACTTCGCCGTTAGTCTTAACCGGATTAAATTGGGTTGGGGACGTATCTTGCTATAATAAAAAAGGTCAAACCCAAAATCTTAGTTAAATTTTTTTAAGAACAAATCTTTCGGATTGTGAATTCTTTGAGAACCTATATGGATTATTACTCTAAAAATAATTAAAACTTCAAAAGGAGAAGCAAAAATAACGACGTTGAGTAATGACACATTTTAATTTAGATATGGGAGGGAGAATGGTGTAAAACGCAGATATAGAGTGTATGGGTGATTTACGTAACTGTGGTATCAGGAACAAAAATTGAACTGTCCGATTTTTGAGTGTGTTTAAAAAATTAAAAAAATTTGGAGATCCGATTTGTGTACTCCAAATTTTTTTAATTTTTTAAATTCAAATCGGATGGTCCAATTACCTTCACCAAAATTTAAATTTTATCTTCCACACTAATTGGACTGTCCGATTAGTAAGCTTAATTTTTTTTACAAAAAAATCGAATGGTTCAATTGTTCTTACATCTATATCTAACATCTATATTTTTTACATTCCTATTTCAAAACAAAATATTTTCATATTTATATCTAACATCCATATTTTTTACAATAATATATAATACACATATTTCTCATATCAAAAAAATCAGCCTAAATCTGATTATCCAACAAAGTTAAAGAGGTGACTCAAAGAAACAAGGAGGAGCAGGTGCGGGACGTGGTATTGGATGATTGAGTAGATAAAAGGGAAAAAATCGGTCTTCATTGGTTTGCGAATACAGTGCATGTTTTTGGATGGTCAATACTCAATACTCAAAACCATGAAGAGTTTTTTCAGTTTTCTATTTTGAATTTTTGAAAATAAGCTGCAAGCAAAGGAGAAAAAAATCGAGATTTTACGTGAAATCGAAAAAATAAATTAAAAATATAAAACATAAAATCTTAATAATATTTAAATAGTAAAATGGTTAAATTTAATATAAATTTTATAAAATTGATAAACTAATTTAAAATCATAATATCATAAAATTTTAAGAGTTAAATCGAGATTCTAACTATTATGGTTATAAGTCATTTAATAAAAAATTTAAATAAAAAGTATAAATTTTTTTAAACTTTTAATATATAGACAGAATGAAAATTTTTATTATAAATGTCTAAATTAAGAGAGAGAGTTGGGATAGAATAAGAAACAAAAATATAAAAAAGAATTGGAGTAGCACTTATTGTAAAAAAAATAATACAATTGTATCTCAGTTGGTTTGGATGAGAAGAAGACTAACAAAGCATCTAATAATAACGGTAAATGAGATGAAAGATGGATAAGTGGTGAAAGACAAAAGAAGATTTAAAAAGATCATTCTTAAAATAGTCAAACAAAATTTATATGTAAACAGTCTTTTTATAGACATAATAAATAATAGAGTTCAATAGCATCGATTGATTTATGTAGTCAACTTCACTTAACAGGACAAAGCATTGTTATTGTTATTGTCATCATCATTTTTTGAAAATTTTTTTGTGAGTATCATTTTCTGAATTAATATTCTTATAATACTCTTTAGCTAATTTCTTTGTTTGAAAAAAAATTGTAGAATTTTTAACAAATAATAAAAAATATCCAAAAATTAGTGGTAAAAATTTATATGCAACTATCTTCTTGTGAAGTTAAGTGAAAGTTATTAGATAACACT
>NW_026264258.1:3180242-3187964 GCF_000817695.3 Arachis duranensis
ACACTATTCAAAAATAAACTTTACTAAATACTACGTATTAAAACATTTGTGTCTTCTTGAGAAAAAAAAAAAAAATAAAGCCGACGTACGTGTATATTTCTTTAGATTCAATTCATTTTACTTAGGAAAGAGGACTTTTTAAATGAAATGGAGTAATATTTTTTATGAAACTGGGAAATAGAATAATGTTATTTTATTGTAAAATAATACAATTTGGCTAATAAAAAATGATATTTTAATTAATATTCAATTAAGGAATCATCGGCCCTTTGATTATTCAACTATAACTCCTTCAAGCTATATTTTTAATACATCAAATATAGTGAGAAGTTCAAAACAATAATTTTTCTTATAAAACAGCCATTTTTTTTGGAAGATTTTAACTTTTAAAACTTCTACAAAGTTCTTAGGATACTCACCGAAAAAAAATTTCATATTTTTGTAGTACTGTTATTTGATTTATAATTCTTTCCCTTCTCAAAAATTATAGGCACCAAAGAACTTTCTTTTAAAAATTTCTGAGGGCTTGGTCTACGGATTCATATTGATTCAGTCAAAAAATAATACAAAAATATTAGATATATGCTAAAATTTAATCACTAAATTAATTATTATAAATTTGTATAAATATATATTATTTTATATATTTTTAATATATATTTTATATAAATAATTATATAGTTAATTTTTGTGTTTATGTAATAAATTTGAAAAAAATAAAAACGCCCTTTGCCTTTTTCTGGTTAAGTTTCACATATTTTATTGATCCAATAAAATCATCAACTGAGTAATATTTTTGTGAAGGCTAATATTATTTCCATTTTCATTATTATTTTATTATATCTTGTAAATTGTGTAACAGTAGTATATTATTATATTTCTCAATTTCGGATATTTTAGCACGTGGGGAAATAGATTTTGTCCTTAAGCAATTTTTTTCCTAAAACTAATATATCACCAAATCTCTAGCAATATGCTCTTTTAATTTTTTGTGGTTAGCATTATACTAATATACTATACATGACATAAGAAAATATTTTAAGAAAATGACTGAATATAAACCTTCACTTTAATTATTAGAATTGCGAGTATCACTAATATATAATAGCACCAATTATTTATCTTTACCTATTCAATAAAAAGAAAACATATCTCCCAACTATGAAAGTTGAGTTCTTCGGCATTTCATATATGCTATTTTAACAATAAAAAAATATAATGTTAATAAGTAATTAGACTTGTGATATATTATTGTCAGTGGTTTAAATTAACATTTAATTGTTTATTATGTATATATAATTCTTGATGTTGTTAGTTATTGGCATTACTTGGTCCATTAATACGTAAAAAGAAGAAGAACATATTATTTGGTAAAGTGAAAAATTATTAATAAAATAAAAATAAATATTTACTCGTTATTAAATTTTTAGTTTATATAATATACGAGCCTTATATTAATTAATTATTATATTGATTTAAAAATTATTAAAATTTCATTTTTCTATTTTACTGATTTTCTTTGTTTAAAAAAACTTGATCTCCATCAATATTACCAATGTTCTCAAAACTGAATCGATAAATTTAAAAATTCAAAAATTTAATTTAAATTTAATTAAAATTAAATTNCAATGAAATAATAAAAATTGATAGAAGTGTATATTATTGAATTGAGTAAAAGAACGTAAAAAGAAGGCAAAAATAAAAGTATGGGTAATCTTTTCTTCGAGTCACGAGGTGAAAACTCTTGGTATACATACGACTTTATATTTTACCAGTTGTTTAATAAATTATGCAGAAATTTCTTTTTTATATAGAGGAGTGTTAGGAGGCAGCAATTTTTGTGTTTTGTAACTATTAATTGATCATCAATAGTATTTTTAATGATGTAAAATTACATCTAATAATAGAAGATCACTTATTTTTCTTTTGATGATTAAGTGTTAGTTATAAAATACAAAAATTACTGGCTCGCTAGACTTTTTCTTCGTTTCATTAGGAATTCATTTGAATCATATTTTTCACTTGGGCTAACAGGTACTAAGCCTTGTCTCCTTGAATATTACTGTATGCAGTGTGCTTTTCATGAAAGAGACGACAGAGAGAACTTTGAATCTTGGGATTTTGTGGATATCTGGGTAGCGTAGATGATAATGCATGGTAGTAACAAAATTTGTAACAAAAACATTTTAGACTTGTGCATTTTTTCAAGGAGTGTGTTGTATACATTTTATTTATTTTTTTTAGATTTAATTCGTTTATGTCAATTTTAATTACAATAATGCTCTATATCTATATAAAAAATGTATTTAAGTTATTCAAATAATATTGGCCAAACGCACTTTCCTTCTCCTCTCACTCGTTTGTCATACATACGCCACATATAATGTGTTGCAACCTAAAGTTTTGCTCAATGTAAATCTTATGTTGCAACGTAAACCTTCTTCTTTTGCTCGTGTTCTTCCTTATTGATATGCATTGCCTTCGTCGTTCTCCTTTGGTCGCCTTAGCTTCATGATCTTCTCATTTTCTTCTTTCGATCTGGTTACGTTGCATTTATCTTCTTCCTATTCTTCTTTTTTTCTTCTTCGATCTACACTTCTGAATCGAAATAATGAATGACTCAACTTCAAATCAGTTGAATGAGAGCGATTTGGATTATTCAATTTTGAATCGAATTGAATGGAATGCAATTGCTAATTTGAATTGAATTGAATGGACGGTGTACTGAATTGAATTGAATTGAATTGATAATCTATACATTGTAGGCAGAGCTGTTTGAATTTGATTTTATATAATGGATTATGTTTTGTTCACTTAGTACTATACAATTATTTCACCATGAGTACTGTGTTTGGTTTATTATGCAGAAAGTTGTTTGAATTTGATTTTATATAATGGATTATGTTTCGTTCACTCAGCTATACAATTGTTTCACCATGAGTACTGTGTTCATTTCATTATGCAGAAAGCTGTTTGAATTTAATTTTATATAATGGATTATGTTTTGTTCACTCAGTACTATACAATTGTTTCACCATCATGAGTACTGTGTTTGGTTTATTATGCAGAAAGTTGTTTGAATTTGATTTTATATAATGGATTATGTTTCGTTCACTCAGCTATACAATTGTTTCACCATGAGTACTGTGTTCATTTCATTATGCAGAAAGCTGTTTGAATTTAATTTTATATAATGGATTATGTTTTGTTCACTCAGTACTATACAATTGTTTCACCATGAGTGCGTGTTCGGTTCATTATACAGAAAGATGTTCGAATTTGAATTTATATAATGGATAATGTTTCATTCATTTAGTACTATATAATTGTTTCACCATAATAACATGTTCGGTTCATTTCTGTTCTGCACAATTCAAAACTCTTCCTCCTCACCTTCTACTGCTTCTTCACCAAAGAGAGAAGGAGGAAAAGACAAAAAAATACAGCAGCAAGAACAATAAAAGAATGACGATAAGGAGAAAACATGTGAAGAAGAAAGAGGAGAAGGAGGAGGAGGCAAAAAAATGACGATAAGGAGAAAACACGTGAAGAAGGAACGCAAAAAAGAAGGAGGAGAAGGAGGAGGAGAAGGAATGCGAAGAAGAAGGTGAAGAAGAAGAAGACGCTTCGTGCGTAAACAAGCGTTGGGCAAGAGCGATTTCGTGTGTGTTGGGCGCGTGTATTTCACGTTTCATTTAATGGTATTGGTTTTATTTTGTGTTGGACCAACTTAAATGAACTTGGATACAAAATTATATGGATGTGTAATATGACTATTTTAATTAATGTATGTAATTGGATTCTGTTGAATTTTATGAAAAATACATACAACGAATTAAGATTATTTGAATTATTTTGCAAGCGCACAATCAAGCATTTACATCAACAATATATTAGAGAATGATTTTTACAATCTTCTTTTTTCTTGACGCATAAATAGAGTATTGAAATAAAACATATATGAATATGAATGAAAATTATAAATTTGTATCAAATGTGAAAACAATTGAATAACTTTCTTTGAGAATTACAACTTCTCTCTCTCACAAGGAGACTACAATAACACTCTCTCTTGACAAAAGGAGAACACACTTCTCTCTATATATATAGAAGAAAACTACTCAAAGAAATATTATGTTATTCTCTTTGGATGACTTGATTGAAATGAATTAAAGAAAAACTCAATTTATAGGTGAGTCTCTTCAATATGAACCATCCATCAATTAGAGGTATATAATTCTTTTCTTTTTCAACCATTAAAATCCTAAGGTTATAAACTAGGATTGTTTATTACCTTTCATTTTATTTAGTTATTATTTATTTATTTATTTATTTATTTATTTTCTAAAATTAGCTTTACTAATTTTCACAGAAATTAGTTGTGAATTTCTTCTTGTGTTTTTTTTTTATTTGTCATTTGATTGTTTTATTTACAGGCACATGTGCATGAGTAAACAAAAACAATTTCATAAAGAAAACTCTGAGAGAGGACTTTCCATAAATCTTGAAAATTCAACTCACAATAGTATATGAGAATAAATGAGAGTGCAATTGTAACGTAAAATAAGATCTAAATGGAGATTTTTTGTAGGGCTGTATATGGATCAGATCGAAACGAATATAACTTATAATTCTATCCGATTTGTACTGTATTTATTGGATCGAATCGGATACGATATCTTCTTTTTTTATCAGATCAGATCGGACCAAATATCGAATATATCCGCATAATTAAAAAAAAACTACTTTAAAACTCTATTTGGCTATTTTTACAAAAAATGTCCAGAAATTTTATTTTTTTCACCTGTTTAAACCTATTTACTCATAAAATATTATGAATAAAAGTTCTCTTGAATAACAAAAAAAAAACACACAAATCTAAATTTAATTATTCTAATTTGAAGTATAATATAAAAAAATTAAAAACAAGTCATAAAATTTATAAAACAACACATTAAAATTCATATTATATTAAGATTTACTTTATTAAACTATGCTATTTATATGAGACATGTGGATATTCGAATCAGCGGATCAAATCTGCGAATATTACTGTCAAATTTGCAATCCAATTCTATCATAGTGCAAATTGAATAATATCCACAAAATTTAAATCAGATGCGGATAATTACCGCAAATACTATCTTATCCATATGCACTCCTGATTTTCTATTTTATATGATATATCAAACCAGTTAATGGTTGTAAATAACAAATTTTATTATGTGAATCCAATCATAGTTGGATTTAGTCTACTTTTTAGTTATTAGGCGAATTGATCTACCCATATCTAAACAATTTTATTTTAGAAGAACAATTATTCAAATTATGCAAGCATTTTGCACTATATTTAAAAATTAAACAATAACTCATGTTAATGTAAAAATTTGAGGCTCATTTTTTTGCAAATGGAAAAGAGCATGATGTAACACCATGAAATGGAGGAATGGCAAAAAATTTTACTGCTATGGATGTCAGGAGAAAATGTAGGTTACGTTTTTCATTTTTCAGCATTTTCTTTTTTTTTTGTTTCAAATTAAACAAAACGTAATTTTCGTTTAGCATTTGAAATTTTTTTGGTTTTTGAGAAAAAGCAAGAACGCATGTTGCATTTGTTAGAGAAAGTTTATTAATTTTTTTCTGTAAAGTAAAACGCAGGTTGCATTTGTCAGATGGGTTTATTCAAATTTTTTTGGACGAAGAGAAAACGCAGGTTGCATTTTATTTGGGCTTAATTTTTTTTGAAATCTACAAAACGCAGCTTACGTTTTGTATACGAAATAATATTTTAATAAGGCAAACTCTTAAATGGAGCTCAGTACCGCGACGGATTAGTCCTTGACCTGCCGGGTTGGGGGATACCGTGGAAAACCAAAAAAAAAAGAGCCTTGCTTATAAATAGCTAACACAGCTAATTCCAACTTGCACCTCACTTCTGCTTCCTCACTTGTACTCCCATCATGTATCTGATGCTTGTGACATTTTTTGGTTATTAGAAGGGTTAAAAAAGTGAGAATATGGAGGATATTGCAAATATACGAGTGTATTATAACAGTGAGATTATACCAAATACACATGAAGGAGTGGCTTTTGTTTGTGAATGTCCATTTTTATTTGCTATTCCATACAGCACGAGTTTTGTAGAGTTGTAAAATGATCGTTGTGGGAACATACAAAGTCACATTTCGAAAAGAGTGAGCAACATTTTGTACAAGAATCATGTACAAGTATTTGGTGGACTGATACAGTTTCAAATAATGTCCATCACTGACGAAGCAAGCATGCAGCAGATGTTCTATATTTATCGACAAACCCGATTTCACATGCCGGTGATAGAGCTATACGTTGAGTTTGAACAGCAGTCGGTGATGGGTACGGTCGGCGATGAGGTCAATGTTGATGAGTTTGGGGATATAGATTGGGAAAAAGATAATAATGACAGCGAACAGGAATTCGAAGCTAACTATGAAGTCGATGACGAAAACGATGACGGAGACTTGGCAGGCAATCCGGCGATGCAGAATGAGACGGATGCCATTGTAAGCCAACACCCGTTTGGTGTTCTGTCTTTTATGCAGACTCTAGATCTCGAAGCCATGCATGCCCCGAAATTTTTTGAGTATGCGAATACGGGTATGTTATGATTATTAACTCAAGTTTCCTATAGTGCTTAATTTATTTGCCTTGTCTGACTGATGGTGATGCCCATGTCGTAGGTAAAGGCAACGTTGCGGCGAAAGATGGCGAGTTTAGTGTCGGAATAGAATTTGGTTCGAGAGAGTCGGTGATATCTGCAATCAAAAGCTACACCATCTCTAGAGGAGTTGATTACACTGTGTATGAGTCTGAGCCGCAGACATTCTATGCGAAATGGAAGAGGTATGGTGCAGGGTGCGACTGGCTTATTCGAGCTAGCTTGATTCGAAAAAAAGCTTGTTGAGAGATTAGGAGATACAATGGCAAGTACACGTCCACCATGGGCACGATTTCATAAGATCATGCCAAGTTGGACTCAGATACAATTGCAGATGCCATTAGGCCATTGGTCGAAGCAGATCCCTCGATAAAGGTGAAGTCTGTTATTGCAGAAGTTCAAGGCAGGTTCAACTACACTGTGAGTTGCCGCAAGGCTTGGTTGGCAAAGTAGAAATTTGTCGCAAAAGTTTTCGGTGATTGGGAAGTTTCTTACCAGACTCTACTAGTATGATTGAAAGTAATGACAGTGAAGATGCCAATGTCTCGTGTTCAAATTAAAACGCTCCCTGTTTACCATGAGAGTGAGGAGGTTCAAGGTGTAAGAGTTCTGCATCGTATTTTTTGGAGCTTCTATCCGTATATTGTAGCATTCAGACATTGCAAGCCACTGGTGCAGGTTGATGACACGCACCTGTATGGAAAATATAAAAGTGCACTTTTGGTAGTGGTTGCACAAAAATGCCGCTGCCGCTACCTCGTTAAAAGTATCTGGCGAATCGAGTTTTCTGGACAACAAATTCCTAATAACCTGCAATAAGTAAAATAATAATTATTAAATTCTAAATAATAATAATAAATTATTAAAAAATGATAATAAATTATTAAAAAATAATGAATATTTATTTACTATTAGAAAATAATAATAATTATTATACAATATTCTATTATGGGTAACATTCATAATAATAATAATAATAATAATACGGTAATTAAATAGTATTGTTACTACTGTTATTATCTTAAAAA
>NW_026264258.1:3188611-3189569 GCF_000817695.3 Arachis duranensis
GAATATATGCGATCCTTACTCTCCTCTTTTCTAAAACCTTCCATAAGACCTCCCTTGGTACCCTATCATACGCTTTTTCCAAATCAATAAACACCATATGTAGATTTCTTTTATTACTACGATACCTCTCCATCATCCTTCTTAATAGGTATATCGCTTCAGTGGTAGATCTGCCTGGCATAAATCCAAATTGGTTCTCTGTTACTTGTGTCTCTTTTCTCAACCTCCGTTCTATCACCCTTTCCCATAACTTTATAGTATGACTCATAAGCTTAATCCCTCTATAGTTTCCGCAACTTTGTATATCCCCCTTATTCTTGTAGATAGGTACCAAGGTGCTCTTTCTCCACTCATCAGCATCTTCTTTGACCTTAAAATCTCATTAAAAAGCTTGGTTAACCAGTTGATGTCTTTTCCTCCAAGACCCTTCCAAACCTCAATCGGGATATTATCAGGTCCTACTGCCCTGCCATTTTTCATCTGCTTTAGAGCCTCTTTTACCTCGAAGTCTCGAATCTTTCAATAGTAGTCAAAGTTTTGTTCTTCTTCCCTTGTGCATAATCGACCAAGGCTCGGAAGAGTCTTCTGTCCCTCATTAAATAACTCGTAGAAGTAGCTCTTCCACCTTTCATTAATCTTCTCCTCTTGAGCCAACACCTCTCCATCCTTATCCTTTATGCACTTAACCTAATCCAAATCTCTCGTTCTTCTTTCCCGACTCTTTGCGATTCTATATATAACTTTTTCTCCTTCTTTCGTGCCCAAAGACTGGTAGAGACCCTCATATGCTCTTGTTCTTGCTTCATTTACAGCCACTTTTGTCTCTTTCTTAGCCGCCTTATATTTTTTCCAGTTATCTGCATTGCGGCATAAAGACCACTCTTTAAAGCATTCCCTTTTTATCTTTATCTTTTTTTCTTGTATACTCGCATTCCACCACCAGGACTCCTTGTCTCTT
>NW_026264258.1:3189748-3190907 GCF_000817695.3 Arachis duranensis
CACCTTTCATCCGCCACCACCTCGTCCTTGGGTTCTTCGTATGATGTCTTTTCCTCAACTTTTGCTCAACGCGAAAATCCACGACGAGCACCCTATGTTGTGTTGTCAAACTCTCTCCCGGGATAATTTTACAGTTAATGCAAAATTTCTGGTCGACTCTCCTCAGCAAGAAGAAGTCGATTTGAGAGCTTTTCATGCCACTCTTATAGGTTATAAGATGTTCGTTTCTCTTTTTAAAACATGTATTTACGATGAGAAGGTCAAAGGTTGAGAAAAAGTCCAAAATAGTCTTACCATCGGCATTGATCACTCCGAAACCATAGCCTCTGTGAATACTTCCATACCCAGTTACTTCTCTCCCAACATGGCCATTTAAATCTCCTCCTAAGAAAATCTTATCTCTCAAAGGTATGCCTTGAACCAAACTCTCTAGATCCTCCCAAAACCTTATCTTATATTGTTCGTCCGAACCCACTTGCGGTGCATAGGCGCTAATCACATGGAAAGCACCTCCCTCCACCACAAGTTTGATAGAGATGATCCGATCTCCCACCCTCTTGACATCCACTACGTCCTTCTTCCACTGCTTATCCACAATTATTCCAACTCCATTCCTATTCTTCACCTTTCCTGTATACCAAAGTTTGAAACCAGAAGAATCCAACTTCCTAGCCTTTGCACCAACCCATTTCGTTTCTTGTAGGCACATAATGTTAATCTTCCTCCTTGTCATGGTGTCCACCACCTCCATGGACTTTCCTGTTAGAGTGCCTATGTTCCATGTCCCAAATCTCAACCTTCTGTCGCTTCGACCTTTACCTTTTCCTTTGTGAACTAGCTTATTTACCCTCGTCCGTTCACAAAAACGTGAGAACCCTTGCTCATTTAACACTACATCCGAGCACCGATGCAGCGGCTCTTGCTTTGACTTCATGTCATGGGGGATTCGGCTATATTTTTATGTTGGTTGCCGAAGACCTAACACAACCCTCCTCCTTTATCCGGCCTTGGGACTGGCTATGTACCGCAAATGTAACATAGGCGGAGTTTTTAATAATAAATTATTAAAAAAATGATTATTAAAAAATGATAATAAATTATTAAAAAAATAATAAATATTTATTTACTATTAGAAAGTAATAATAATTATTATACAGTA
>NW_026264258.1:3191192-3220074 GCF_000817695.3 Arachis duranensis
AAGAACATAACAATAAGTATATTTATTTATCGTAAACTTCAAAAAAAAAAAACCTATCAATTGAGGATGATTTAAATATTCAATAATGTGTTTTTTAGATAAAGTAAAATTACGAATCATTTTTCCTTCTTCACTAAATAAAGCCCCAAATCTTCACTAATTCTTCTTTCTCACAAACTTACTTTCTTTTACCATTAACCCCAACTCTTTCACTTTCAAAACTCACTCACAGCATATAACGTAAAAGGGAAACTGAAACAAACTCTTATGGCCTGCGTTTTGGTTTTATAGACAATTCTACCACTCTCCTTTACACGTGTCACACATGCAGGTGGGGAGACTACCAAACGCAGGTTGCATTTTGCTGTGCACCTGCTAAACGCATCTTACATTTTAGAAGTTTGAAGTGTTGATATGCAAAGGACACAGAGACATGCTTTAAAGTTGAGTTCTCCTCCATGCCAAACGCAAGCTGCATTTTACAACGCGTGCAGCCTTTTTGAAGTTACCTTAATCAAAGCGTTACTGAATTTACCTGTTTCACATTTGTAAATTACTCACCATAATACAATATTATTACACATCACGTTTTTAACTTCCATAACTAAATTAATTTCTGAAAATTTGATCCTCTGGTCTAAGGAGCTGCCTTTCATATTATTTTGGATACGCTGCATGAGAACACATTTCAAAATAATTAGGCAAAGTACGCGTAAAACAAAACAATAAATTAATGACGAGATTTATTATATTTTCCATTTCTTAAGGTATCTTCTTACTCTTTTAATATAGTCCTAGCTATAGAGTAGATTACAATCAAAGAGTATACACTTGTGCTGAAAGCGTTTATTACTTGTTACCAATTGGAGATTCATGTTTCTATATAATAATTCCATTCAATCTATTATTATAGAAGAAGAGGTAATCAAGTATCTGTATAATGTGTATGATAGAGTTTAGAGATATTCGATTCAATAGAATATCAGATATTTATTATCCTCTAGTATTCGAATGATTATTCTGGATTGTATGAATGTATTATATTTAAAAAATTAGTAGTATTTTATTCTGAATATTCATTTTTTAACTCATATTAAGTCAAATAAATAACCTATTATACACCTTGTACAAATACTCCATTAACTCCCTAATGGAATTCATTTATATTACACATGGTGTGATGTTCTCTATTCAAGAAGTGTATTAAATGATAACAATATAGAACAAAAAAAGGCATTTCAATTTTGATTTATTTATTAAAAATAAAAAGATATTCCTAAAAAACAATAATGTGTGAGAAATAAATAAAAAATAGTTAACACAGTCAAAATTTATTTTATTTAATATTTATTAATTTAAAAAATATAGACAATCTTATCTAGTCTATGTATAATCTAACTAAAAGATTTTGTGTCCAAATTTTGAATTAACAAATTTATTGTGCACAAAATATCTTGATAATACAAGAGTATTTAATAGATAAGTAATAATATAGTAAAATAATAAAATTATTCCTTTTCATTAGTTTATAAAATCTAGGCACTCAATTTCAGAATTTCTAGTGTCAGATGAACCTTGTAAGAAGATGAATAATATACAGTTTTTTAATTAATTTAATGGTGCACGTTTTGCTCAATGCATGCGTGTTGTAAGTTGTAAGTATAAAATATTAAAAAAAATTATTTTTTTTTTTCTGGAGTTAAGCACGTGCATATAGTATATACCAGATTACCAGTCTCTCCCATGTGGCCATGTGTAAACAAACTAGACTCATTATATGTTTACAAATTACGATAACCTTTCTAAATTTTTGAAAGAAATGTTATATATTTTGATTTGATGGCATAGTGTTTACGTTTACATACATTATTATTAGTGTCCAACTAACATTCAAATTAATAAAGTAACCTTCTCTTAATCAAAAGTTGTGTTGAAAAAAAAAAGGAGTGGGTGATTAGGTTTTAAATGAAACTCAAATTTATATTAAATTAATCTTAAATTATTGAATTAAATGACACAGTTTAAAAAAATTATGTGATTATAACTTTTATATGAATTATTTTAAGGAAAAGCATCCATTTTATTTATTATTTTTTGCATTTAATTAATTCTTGACAAAAAGAATTATACATTTTAAAAGATACTATAAAATGTGAATTAACTTTTTAATAAATGAATTGCATCGGTGTTTTTTTTTTCCGAAAGATAGTAGTCGATATTAACTATAATATTAGTTGGTGTGAAGGTATCAGCAACCTCTTTAGAAAAAGAAGAATTAAAGAAGAAGAAGGAAGTAGAGAGAATCAGAAAAATAAAAAATGTTAGAAGATTTTAGAAGAAAAATGGTGAATGGATTTTACGGCTATAATGCAAGTTGTTACAAGAACTGATATATATACATAAAGTTTAATAGAAAAGAATAATTGACTCTTGTTTCTAACAACTTTGCTAATTTAGCTTGGTAGTTCTAACTAACTGCATGTGTGTAGGGTTATTACTATTAACATCAATCTTGTTATTAAACTCTACTATTTTATTGCTGCTAACATTAATCCTACTACTAAGATCTTTATTTTTTTTCTTTAGTTCTCGATCAACAATTCTGAGTTGTGGTTTGAATTTTAAAAAGGATGTATTTAATAGTGGCTTTGTAAGAAAATAAATTATTTGATCATGGGCAGGAATATGATAACATGGATCTTTTTGTCAGCCACAAATCTCTAATAAAATGGAGATTTAGATCAAAGTGTTTGCTTTTATTTTAAAAAATAAAATTGGCTGCAAGTAGCACAACACTTTGACAATTATAGTAGAGGTTTGGTTTGGTGGTACATGTCACTTTAATCTCACTTAATAGGTTCTGAACCCAAATAATCTCACCGAGGTACGATGTTATTTCTCTGTATTCAGTTTTTGTGAAACTTCTGGATGCCACTAGCTATTTTTTGTTTGATCAAGAGATTAAGTTGGGTTCAAGATAAACACAAAAGCCGCTGGTAGATTTTCTATTATCAACATCACTCCTCTAATCTGAGTCACTAAAGCCATAAATTCTGTAGTCATTTGACCTTTGAAACTTTAAGCCATGTTGGATTATGACAGCTAAGTACCTGAGTATTCTTTTGACACTTCTCCAATGAGTTTCTAGAGGCTGGTGCATATATTGGGAGACTTTATTGACAACAAATGTGATATTTGGTCTTATGATTATATTGCATATTGGAGGCCTCTTACAATCGATTTATACAGCGTTGGTTTTCGAAATGTCATAAAGTACGAAGAGTTTCAAGCTGAATGCCATTGGAGTAGGCATGGCTTTTGCATCGTGTATTCTCACTTTTGCAAGCAACTCCTTAATATACTTAGTCTGGTAGAGAAGTATTTCATTGTCATTTCGCTTAATAGCTTCAATACCTACGAAATAATTCATTTCTCCAAAGTCCTTAAAAAATTTGAGTTAAGCTAACTGATCAGTGTGGTAATTTCAGAGTTTGAATTTCCTATGACCAAGATATCGTCAACATAAACAAGAATATAGGTTGCTGAGGATACTGTGAATTTTGTGAAGAGAGACATGTCTAAGACAGTGTTATGGAATCCAAAACCGTTGAGGATGGTCTTGAGCTTGGTGAACCATGCACGAAGCATATGCTTTAATCCATATAGTGACATTTGAAGCTTGCACACATGATTTAAATGGTTGGGTGAGAGAAAATCCTCTCGTTGAGACACGTATATTGTTTCTTTAAAATTCTCATTTAAAAACGTGCAGTTGAAGTCAAACTGCCTTATTCCTACTGTTAGATTCTACTATTTTATTGCTGCTAACAGTTGGAATTTGGAAGATAAAGTTTGAAAAAAAAAATAGCCAAGCCTCATTTTCTAATAGAAAAATGTTAAAAAGCCATTTGAATTTATTATTTTTTATTATTAGTTAGTCATCAATGTTTAAAAATATAGGTTAAAATATATTGGTGAATTGCTAGCTATAATGTATGGACACTGACACGGACACGGGACACGACACGATACGGAATACACTGACACGCAAATTTTGAAATTTTTTAGATAAAATATAATTGATTTGAGAAAAATATAACCACCACTACAAGATCACTACATGGAATCAAATATATGAATGTATGGGGATTTTGTGTTGGTGTTATTCCAACCATTTCCACATGAGATCACTTGCAAGCAGCATTATATTATGGGTTTGTTTCTATAGACTAGGAGTATTTGGACTTCTACTACTACTACTATTATTATTATTATTATTAATAGAATGCATTTGACGTGCATGTTATAGAAATAGGAAACACTAACATTAACAAATAAAATTATAAGTAATTACTTATACAAAGATATTTTTATATAAAATAATTGATAAAATATAAATATATATTGTATTAATTAAACAAGTTAAATATATCAAATCATCTAATTTTTAATAATATATCATCGTCACATAAATATATCTTTATGTGAGCAGTTATTTAATTAGTATTAATAAATAATTATCTCAATAAATAATTATTTTTAAAAAATTATAATATTTAAATTAATTCAATAATAAAGATGGTATACTATAACTTATGTGATTTTTTCTTTTTTTAATTTTTGAGAGAGAGAAAAAAGACGGGTAAGTTAGATGGTTTAGAACTTTGATAGGTGATTTAATTGAAGTAATTTGTTACCTAATTGAAAATGCAGCAATTTAAGGCGGATGGCTTTAATCAATAAAATTTGCCAAATTTTCTTATGCTTGGTCCTTTCCTATAATAGCTATTTATCACCCAATATCAGTGATTCGTAAAAATTTATATGTCAACCTTTTTCACATGTGTGGAAAGAAATTTAGAAGGGAAGAAGGGGGAGGGGGAGATATATATAATAATTAGTAACTCCGATAGATAAATAATAAGGGTGTAATTAACGGTGAGAAAATATTTAATTTCGTCTCGAAAATTATATTTGAGTTTCAATATATTTTTTGAAATTTTAATTGCTTTAATTTAGTTTTTAAATTTTTTAAATTTTAATTATATTAGTTTATATGGTAGTTTCCGTCACAAAGTCGATTAAAAAGTTTAGAGACTAAATTAAGATAATTAAATTTTCAAAAACTAAATTGAGGCTCGGATATAACTTCAGGCATCAAATTAAGTATTTTCTCAATTAACGGTAGTAATTAATTAGTAACTTCTTCTTTTTTTAGAGAACGTTAATTCAAATTATCATAAAAATATCGAAAACTAAATGAAAAGAAACATCCAAAAATTAAAACCAAATAAAAACAAACATTCAAAATTATTGTAAAAAAAATATCCAAAACCTAATAAAAAGAAACATGAGAAACATAACAAAAAAAAATATCCAAAACTTAATAAAAAGAAACATGAGAAACATAAAAAGCTTAAGAAAAATAAATATCCAAAATCATTTTAAAAAATCTAAAACCTAACAAAACAAGACATCCAAAACTTATTGAAAAAAGGACATTCGAAGACTAAGTAAAAACATACCTAAAATTATTAAAAAAAATTCAAAACCCAAAAAGAAAAAACACCCAAAACATAAAAAAAAACATCCAAATCTAAGAGAAAGAAACATCCAAAACTAATAAAAGAAAATTATCCAAAACTTCACAAGGAGTTGAGAAGAGACCGCAGCTAGAAAATTATTGCAATAATGTGGCGAACGGGTGACGGGTCTCCCTCGCTAGGTTGATGGTGCATCATCATAGTGTGATCTGCGACTTTTCTCTGCATCCAAACATGTGCGGTATTGCGGCATTCAGAGGCGGCTCGATGACCGTGGCGGGAAGATGTCATATAGCGATGATATGCGATAACGGATCTCACTCGCTAATCTGTGGCGAAAGAAGGTCGTATGTCATTGGTCAACAACACGAGCGACACTACAGATATAGGGAGGTTGAACAGCGCATTCAGCATGCTATAGAAAGAGAGATAAGAGTTTGTGGATGGTTGTTATTTTACTGTGAATAGGAGTGAAAGTGAAATTAAGGTGACTAAGGTGTTTTTTTATTTTTATATTGAATTTTTTTTAATTTGTTGCAATTGGTTGCACTACTAGTTGTTTATGTATATTTTTTTATAGGGTGATTAGTTCATACACAAGCCAATAATATTGGCCCAAATTTGGATTCGTTTAAGTAGGTATTGAGTTTTGAATTTTATTTTGTGTATATAATAATTTATTGGTTAGCAATAAACTCTTATATAAAATTTTAATTTTTAAGAGACTAATCTTTAATATGTCGAGTTAGAGAATATCGTTGAGAAAACAAAAATAAAAAACTTTTATCACTCTTATTATTGTACTTAGATAAATCATGCTGAAAACTAGGTAGGTATAATATGGTGATTTATTAGTTGATTTTTTTAATTAAGGTATTGAGAATTTAAATTTACTTTAAATACAAAAAACATCATGTGATTAACTGTTTGTTATTAAGTGGATAATTCTCGGCAAAACAATTAGTTACTTTAGTTTTTGATAGACACTTAAAATACCAAACGATGAGTCATGCCGAAAACTATGTAGGTATATATAATCTAGTAACTTATTAATTGATTCTTTAATTAAAATCTTGAAAAATTAAAATATACTTTAAACATATGAAAAAACATCATGTGATTAGCGGTTGGCTCTTAAGTGGATGATGATGATTTGTAGCAAAATTAATGAATTAATTACTGTACTCACCATTCTTGAAATACCAAATGATGAGTCATGCCGAATTATTAATACTAATAAAGAGTCGAATAAAGTATATTTTTATTTTTAAAATTTGTTAAAAATTTTATAAATATTTTTAAGTTATATTTTATTTTAAAAAAATAAATAAATAAATCTCTAATCTTTTTTCTGTAGACATTTTTGTCTTCAAAGAAATAAAAATATATTTATGTCTTTGATTTCTGTAAAACGTGGATAAATTAATTCTTTTGTTGAATTCACTCCATTGAACTCGATGAAAAACTCTGACGTGGCAAACATGAAGCTTATCTGTCCTTAACGGGATAACACGTGGCTTTGAGCTTTTAGAAACAGGACATATTAGTCTCCAAACACGAAAACATTGCCGTTTTACTGGCTCCCCTCCAAACACACTTTAATCCCCTTATACAATACCCAAAAGACCCATACTTAAGTTACAGTATTACTAAAAACCCTAAGTAAACAAACAACCAAACTCCCTCCTCTCTGTTTCTTCCTCCAAAAATTACAACACGTAGAAAAGCAATTGGTGCGTGGTTGAAGTTGGTGTCGGAGGCTAAGAAGAAGGTTATGCTGAGGCCGCGGTTGCTGTCTTCGTCAGAAGATAAGATCGCCTTGCTTAACGATGAAGTTTTAGTTATTCAAGTTTGAACTAGTTGTGAAGACATTGTGTGTGCATATTTACAATGTAGGTAACAATGGTGGAATGAACTATAAAAAAAGGTTTATAAAATGTCGTGTGTAGGATTAGAGGGAGGGATTGTGCTAGGGTAATGGTATTTCATTCATAATTTGTGTTTCTGTTTTTTGAATTTACATGTAGTTGTTTATGGATTAATTTCAGATGGTTGATATTTTTGTGGCCGATTTTTCACTATGGAGGTAACTTTGTCAGAGCAAGTGATGGATCCCTGGTTTATCAGAATGGAAAAGAAGAGAGGTTCCCTGAGATAGACCTGAAATTTGTAAATTTTGGAGACCTTGTGACATTATTTAAGGGTTTGGAATACCAGTCATACAAGGCAGTATATTGATATGATCCAACAAGCGGTAACTTTGAATTCGGACTGAACATATTAACTGGAGATGCAGAGATCAATGCAATGCAAGAGAACATAATGAAGAACCAACAGAAATATGAGTTTCATATATACTTTGACTGCCCTATTGATGATATCGAAGTTATTGATGATGCTACCCATGATAGAGATACTGCAATGGATGTGGATGAAATTTTAGAGGAACTGAATACATCCTCTTCCTCAGATGACGGGTACGAGAGCACAGAAGACGTGTTATATAAACCTTCATCAGTTGGAATTGAGAGTGACAGTACTGAAACTGACAGCAATGACGGAGTTGTTGGTGGCAAGAGAAAAAGAAATATAACGGATAAAAAGAAGGTAGTGACTCCGAAGAAGCCAGTTGCAAATAAGCAAGGGTTAAAGAAAAAAGCTAAGGTTGAAAAACTTGTTAATGAGTGCATGCTAGATATGTTTGTACATTATTGGCAAACTGGTTTCTTTTTTTGTTGTTGTAACAGTTCTAAACATGGATATTTCCTTTGACAGCTTTAATATCAGTTATTTATCCAACTTTAATTTGATACATACCTTGCAGCATACATACAGGGTAATGGAATAATATATATAAAGAACATGTTGAATGTTTTTTTTGCAACAAATCAACACATTTATCATTTTTTTTATTGATCAATTTTTACAACTTAAAACAGCAACACTCAAGACAATGAAAATAGCACAAATACACCATCCTATTGGGTTTTTTTCCATCTCTAGAGCTACTATCCTCTTCTTCAAGCATGTGATCCTGATTTTCATGTCCTGCTTCCCATGATGCTCTTCAACATCCCCAATTTTCTTCTCTTATAGATACCTTGATTCAGTCATCTCAAGTCTTGCAATGTGCTCATCAAGCCACAAAAAAATTTTGCAATGCGATTGTCTTGCCTACAGAAAATCAGCCCACAAAAGTAAAAAAAAAATCTGGTATTTGAGGATAAGCCCTAACATAAATACAGGGACACATTCTATATAGTTGCTTCCCATACTTTATAAAAGGGACATCCCAGAAATAATCTACTAGGATTGTTTCGCGTCTCCGACATGAAAAGGATTGCATTTTCTTCACAGAAGCACTTTGGTGAGACACCATCTTCGCCATCCTTCTTGTTAGGAACCAAGCTCGCAGTGAACTGGTCTTCTCTTCCTCCACCTCCACTTCTTCTCGAGCTTGATGATACTCCATTGGATGCCATGGCACGGAGTCTTTTCTTTCTTCGTTCACCCACTACACCCACTTCACCGTTACTGTGCAGTTGAAGGATTAGGGCTTAACAATTTGAAAGATTGGAGGGAGGCAGTGAAACAACGTCGTTTTTGTGCCTGGAGACTAATATGTCCTATTTCCAAAAGTTCAAAGTCACGTGTTATCCCGTTAAGGACTGTTAAGCTCTACGTTTATCACGTCAGAGTTTTCTGTCGGGTCTAACGGAATGAATTCAACAAAAAAGTTAATTTGTTCACGTTTTACCGGAATCAGAGATATGAATGTATTTTCCATTATTTGAAGACAAAAAATATTCACAAAAAAATGTCAAGAATTTATTTATCTTTTTTTTCTTGTTTTGATTTTGTCACAAATAAAAAATTATAAAACAAAATTGAAACAAAATAAAATTTAAAAATATTTTTTTAATTTTTTAATAAATTTTAAAAACAAAAAATATATTTTACCTAAACAATAATATATATGATGAGATGTCCCCTTTAAAATGTTGGGAATATGCTAGTATGCTACTCCAAATATAGAGTATCTCAACCAACTCAAATTATTCAAGATGGAGATTTAAGCTGTTATGGCATGGGATTTTAAAGTAAGATTATAATTAAATGACTTATACCAAAACAAATATGGAGCAGCTAGCTAGGCTATTATAAGGAAAAAATAAATATTTGGGGTGGAGGAATTAAATTCACTAACCTAAAGTTGAGGACCATTTTGAGTTGTTATTAGGTTGTTTGGTCTGGATGGTATTAGATTTAATCAGAGTTCCAAAGTATTCAAAGAATCGGGTCCAAGTTTAATTAGGTTAACTGCATTTTCATAATTAAGTTATTTAAGTGATTTGTTGAAACAAAACAAGAATTAATTGAATGAAAAACATGGTATTATTTGTGGAAAGTCTACATTTTCACTCTTTTCTCCATGCAACGTATGTACTCATATGGCCGTGCATTATGCAAGCGCGCTACTAGTTATGGGTGACAATGGAGCGTGTAACGTAGATTTTTGTCTTATTCGATACCGTTTTATTTTATAATAATTCACATCGAATTTGTTTTATTTTTATTTATAAATAATAAAAAATTAAATTCTAACCCATCTCATCTTTATAACATAAATTAAAATAAAAATTTAAATATAATATAATATTATTAATTATTTTTTAATTATTTTATATATATTACATATATTATGTATTAAAAGTATATATTTTTACATATATACCAGAACAGATAAGGGTAGAAATAATTTAAATTCGATTTCGTCCCATTCCATCTAAAAATCCGTCTCGTTAAAAATTCGTCTCGGCGCAGAAGCAGATAATTATCCGCTCCAAATACACAAGAACGGAATGAATACCTATGAATTCAAATAGTATTACCATTTCTATTTCTAGATGTATAAGATTATATAAAATTAAAAAAAATAATAATAAAATCTTATCCATAAAAATAGCGAAAATTCAAAATTATATTCTTGTTTAGCTTATATTTATATTTATTATAAAGATTTTGCTAAATGGGACCTTAAAGGCATATATTAAACATATTATAATTTTTTTATAAAAGTTATGCAAAATTTTTTTTTTATGTTTTCAATGCATTGAATACATCAAAAGCATTAAAAAGTTTTACTATTATATTTTTATATTTCTAAAATGTGGCCTATGTTAAATCCTTATTATAATTATTTGGATAAAATATTATTTTAGTCTTTAATATTTGGACTAAATTCTAATTTTATTCCTAATATTTCAAATGTCATATTTTTATCTCAAACTTTTTATTTTGTCTTATTTTAGTCCTTTAATTTAGACAAAACAAAATTTTTCTTCCAATAAAAATATTATCTTTTTTTCATTATGATTCTCTTTTAGATAGCAACAAAAATTATAATTATAATGATTATAGTAGTAGTTATAGTATTTTAAGAGTGAAATGACAGAACAATAAGAGAAAGAAAAAATATAATAAAAAATATTTTTAAGAGAAAATTTTTAATTTAGTCCAAAGAATTAAAGTATAATGAAATAAAATATTTGAGATAAAATAAAATATTTTAAATATTAATGACAAAATTAATATTTAACACAAACATTAAAGATTAAAATAATATTTTGTTCATAATAGACCTAACTTTTATTAAAAGTAATTTTTATTTTATTTTACTAAACACAGTTTTTACATTTTTTCATTAAAAAATTACAAAAGAAAAAGAAAGAAGAAACTTTTAAAAATAAAAATAGTATCAAAATACCANATATATATATAACATATATTACTTAAAATCAACTATTAAAATGACTGAAAGTTTAATATTTTAGATATATTTAAAAATGTTCTTATAATAATACATGCAATTTTTTGCCTGTTCATTTGAATCTAATTAATGGCATACCAGAGCATGCAAAAGTAGTGTATATTCATCATCATAGTTCATAAAGATATTCCTCCAATATTAGGTTACTATATATGGTATGGACAAAACTCAAATGATACATGCATGAAGGGGAGGAATATTCTGTGACTAAAAATAGAAGAAGAGACGTGATTGAAATAAGATAAATTAAAGGAGCAACACTGACACTGGCAATGGCAGCCATGTGAATGGTTTTAACTTTTAACAACCTCATCTCAACAACATTATTTTTTCCAAGTTGTGGTGTAAAGTAATAATTAAACAATTCCTAAGAAACGCCTGAAACTCCAACAACCTATATATAACATTAAAGTTTAAGTAAATAAATATAAACATGAAAGTCTAAATAAGATGATATAATTATTTTAAGCTAATTTTTAATTCATCATTTTATTATTTACATTATTGAAAACAAAATTTATGCTCTATTTTATCATAATAAAATAATAAAAAATCTTTATTATATTATAATGCAAATTGTTTTTTTAACAGCGATTTTTTCCTTTATAATACAGATCTATGCTTATAATTCTGAAATAATTATAATAAAAAATTTTACCTACTAGTACTTCCATGTTATGAAATTTGTCTATACATAATCTATAATCACTAGATTTTATATTATATAAAATAGAGTAAAGTATCGTTTTTGTCTCCAATGGTAAATCTTAAAGTTGTTCCTAACGTTTGAATCGTTCTATTTAAGTTCTCGACGTTTCAAAATTGACTTAATGTTGTCCTGCCATTAGGAATCTGTTAACGGAATTGACGACAGGACAAAATTGAGATGATTTTAAAACATTAGAGGCTTAAATAGGACGAAAACATTAGGAACGAAAATTATACATATAAATAAATTTTAATTTTATCCTTCACTAATATCAATCTTTTATGGTACATAGTTATTCAGTTTAATCACATTTAAATAAATTACACTTAATCACATTATTTTGATTCTAAATAAATTTATTTTTTTTATAATTTTACTCTCAAATATTTTTACTCATCATGAAATGTTTGTAAAATGACTAGAATCACATTACTTTATTATATATTTATCATTTTTTTTCACAAGTTTATGTACTAGTTATTCTACAAATATTTTATGATGAGTAAAAATTTTTAAGAATAAAATTATAAAAAAATAAATTTATTAGAATAAAATTAATGTGATTAAGTCTAATTTACTTAGATGTGATTAAAAAATAATTGAATAAATATGTACAGTAAAAATTGATATTATTGAAGGATAAAATTTAAATTTATTTTTATATATGGTTTTTGTCCCCAATGTGTTCGTCCTATTTAAGTTCCAATCATTTCAAAATCATCTCAATTTTATCCAACCGTCAATTATGTTAATAGATTTCTAACGGCAGAATAACATTGAATCATATTTAAAACAAAAACAATACTTATTCTATAAAATATATGCGTTTATTTAAAATTACAGTTTAATGGACACATATTTTGACATAATAATAAATTTAACTTTAATACATTATAGAGTAAAACCTTATATACAATCGTTTAACTACATCTGTTATTTTAAATAATTACTCATGCAGTCGAACTAAAAATAAATTATTTTTACTTACGTATTATTATTACTTAATTTGATAAAATTATTATACGTTTATACAATATTAAAGTTAAATTTAATAATAATAATAATAATAATATCAACAAATTATAGTTCAAATGACAAACAACTTTTCATGGACAACTTAAGAGAGAGACAAGTTGATATAATGATTCAGTAGCAGTGAATAGATGGTGAGTGGTGCCAAAGCACGCACGTTGTTCACGCCTTCATCTCAGCTTTCTAATCCAACTTACCAAATACTTCAACTTAATTATTGCTGAACTCTACATAGGGTTTATTAGATTTTGCATTTTTTATTTTCTTATTCATTTGCTCTGTGTGTTTCACAATAGAGTGATCAAGACCAAAATCCTATGAATTAAATGCCCTCGGCTCTGCCCTAAAGGTCCATCAATAACAAGTTTATTTAGAAGCCCAAAACATATTTCCATGAGAGAGAAGATCAGAACGGGGATTCGGGTCGGGCGGGCGGATGGGGTGAGATTCGAGTAGAGTTTTTTTTTATTTGGAATTAGTCCAAGACAGAAAAATGTTTATATGGTATCAATTTAGGTGGATCGAATAGACAACTTACTTATTTGTTTAAATAAGTATTGAATGTTCGAATTTATTATTGTGTATATATTAATTTATTGACTAATAACAAATTTTTAAATAAAATTTATATTTACAGTAAATTAATTATTAGTTTGTTGGATTGAAAAATGCTGTGAATAATAAAAAAATTAATTAATAAAAAATTATTTAAATTAGTTGGATAATTAATTTATTCGTGCAGTGAAACAAGTATTAAAAGTTTGAATATTATTAATGAGTTAATTTATTTGTTTAAAAGATTTAACACTTCAATTTAATTTCTAAAAGATATTAATATGTGTCAAATTAATTTTTTTATTAATTTTCTGTTGATATATTACTTGTAACTGTCAATGTAAAAGATAAATCTGTTATGGCTCCTATAGAACTTAATAATGACATGTAAAAAAAATTAATAAAAGAAACAAATTTATTCACATTGATACTTTTTAAAAACTAAATTAAAATGTTGAATTTTTTAAGCACCAAATTAACTTGTACAACTTTTTATGAGTAATTTAAACATTAACCATTAACTAGTAAGAAATAAAAATACGATGTATGACTTACATGAATAATTTAATTTAGTTTATTTTTAGAATCTAGAATTTAATCATCATCGTTTTCGAATAGATTATTTTATGTTAGTTAGAAACTACTAAATTTTGAATACTATGGTTTATACTATTAAACTACAGTAATAAATTAAAACGAAACTATGATGGATTTTCATCAGCATATAAAAACAAGCATCTTAAATACTAGCAGTATTTCCCAAAAAAAAAAAAGGAAGGTTCGCATACATGGTTAAAGACAAATAATGGTGGTCAAGAATAGGACACGAGACAAGGGTTGAATATGGGCTCTTTTATATTGTATAGATGTGTTATAATATTTAGAATTAGAGGTTGTTCAATTCATTTGATAAAAAAAAAAAACATGAGCCAACGCCAAAAAAAAAAGACATGAGATGAATTTTGTAGAGACTAGAAGGAGCAACAATAATATTAATTAATAATATTTTAAAATGCTATACAAATTAATTTTTAATAAAATAAAAAACAAATTTTTATTTATTCTCTAACATTTTAAATAATTTATTCTCTTAACTACAATCTATTTTACAAATTAAGATTAATTTATCATTTTTTAAAAATATTAAACACTATTATATTTTTTATTTTTATAAAAGACTAATTCATCTCATATTTAAAAATTAAAAATCACTTTATTATTTTTTAAAAATTAATGAAAAAGAATAAGTTAATCTAATAAAATATACATAAAGTAATAATAAGTATAATCAACGTCCAAAAGAAAAGTAAATAATTAATTTTAAGAGTTTAATTTTAATATACTAATAATATAAAATACTTTATATAGTTATCTAATTACATTTGTTTTGTTAAACGAATATTCATATTCAACTTACTATTTGTTAAAATAAGTTATTTTCTATTGTCACATGATGCTTAACTATACTATTAAGTATTAACAACATATTAAGGGGACAAGCTAATTAAGGCATGTTTTGCTTAGAAGAATTGTGTGAGTTGTTGTTGGCTTGAGATTTGAGACAACAAAATCTAATAAAGTAAGTTTATTAATTACTTGCAATAGCCGCAGCATTTGTAGCATTAGATCATGATGTAATAAGAGCAATCGGGCTGCTACACATATAAACAATAAAGCTTTACAAGTGTTACAAGTCTCAGCCCACAAACATTTTACACGCGCAGTAAAAATATTGAATGGAGCGTAACATCACGCGCTCCCACTCAAACAGTTACGCTTCTCTTTGCGTAAACCGCCCTTTAATGGAAGACTCTTCTATTTCTTCCACTTCTCAAAGCCATTCAGAGAAAACGCAACCCTTCCATTTTCGAGCAACATTCGAAACTCAAGATATACAACTCGTCGCTAACATTCGAAAACTCCATCAACACACCATAAAGCTCTCGATCAAGAATCTCCAGAGTAAACAAAGCTATAATACTCAAGGTACGTTACATTACCATTCCTATATATTTTCCAGATTTCGAACTAGGTTTTACTGTTCTTCTTCGTTCTTCTAGTTTTTACTGTTCTTTTTACTCTACGTCTCATTTTATAGTTTTTAATGTTCTAGGTTTTACTGTTATTCTTGCTTCTATGTTACAATGTTCTTCTTCGTTCTTGTAGGTGTTACTGTTCTTGTTGTTCTATTTCTTCTGGTAACTGATTTTTGGGGGTATATTATGTAGTTTGGTGGGTATATATGCAGTAATTTGTTGGGTGTATATGACATAAAATGTTGGGTGTATATTTCTAAACTGATATATATGGGTGTATCTGAATCATATCTATGGGTGTATATGGAGTAATTTGTTGGGTGTATATTAGTTAACCTTGTAATGTTGCTTGATATTGATGCATGTTTGAGTGACACCTGACTGATATATATGGTTGTATCTGATTCATATCTATGGGTGTATCTGACTGATATATATGGGTGTATCTAAATCATATATATGGGTGTATTTGACTCATATATATGGGTGTATCTTACTGATATCTTTGGGTGTATTTTTTATTTCAGAGAAAATGGCAGCGAGAAACCAACCTGAAAGAAATGTAAGAACAAATATATGTCTTACATGAAATCAGTTTTATATAATAGAATTATATCTGACTATAATTTTATTTTTGTTTACAGCAAACAAAAGACCTTAAGTGTGCAACACATCTCTTAAGTGATAAATTCAGAAACATGAGTGAGGAAAAAAGAAAACAATTGTGAGGAATTTGGGATTCAGTGGCTTGATGCACATCCCACCACTAAGGGTGCATCACCAAGTGTTAAGGGAGCTGGCTAACAACTTCAAACTAGGGGAGAACAGACTCGAAACGGGATACGGTTCTTTTAAAATAACACCAAGAAAAATAGGTGATGCGCTTGGCATCAATGCAACAGGTAACTCGCTAAAAACTATATGTGTATATTAACTGATGTTTGGGTGTATTTAAGTTGATGCTTGGGTGTATTTGAACTGACTTTGATACTTTGTTGTTTTCCTTTTTGTAGGAGATCTATTTCCTCAGAAAGTCGATTATAAGAAACTTTCTGAGGGTGACAAAGTAATTTTTAGAAGATTCCAGGGTAAGACCCTCAAAAGTCTTACAGATGAGATGATGGATATTGGCGTTGGTAACGAAGAGGAACGCCTAATGTTCAAGAGGATTTTCATCCTCTATATACAGATGGCGTTCTTTTTACCAACGACAATAAACAAAATCTCGCCTGTGCACCCGGCCCCAATTTTTGAGATGGATAGCATAACGGAGCGAAACTGGGAGGGGGGCATGTTTTGACCTTTATCGTCAAGGGCATAACCGACTACAAGAAGAAAAAGAAGAAGGCAATTGATGGCTATCTCTTTGCCCTGATGATAATTTACTTTCATCTTTCTAAAAACAAAGGCAAGAAGAGGGCTGAAAGACCGCTAAAACCCTGGATTGCCAATTGGAGTAAAGTGGAGTTGGTCGAAAGAATGAGTGCAGAAACAGAGGAAATTTTGGTAAGTGAACATTATATGTTGGGTGTATTTTATTTACCTGAATGCTGCTAACTAAAATATCTAATGTTTGAGGGCATTGTAAAGATGGCGGAAACAAGAGAGAAAATGAAAAAAATAGAGAAAAAAACAAAAAAAAAGGAAGGCGAGTTCAACATCGTCTTCAGAGACAGAAATAACTGACAGTGATAATTCTACCTCTGAGTTTGAGACTCAAGAAGACTCAGAGGATTCACCAAAAAAACAACCCAGCAAAAAAGGAAAAAAGTAAGTACCATTTGGGTGTATTTTGTTTATTAAGTTGGGTGTATGTTGTTTATTAAGTTGGGTATATATTGTCGATTCAGTTGGTTGTATCTTGTGCATTCATTTGGGTGTATTTTATATCTTTAGTATGTTCTAAAAAATGATTGTTTGCCTTCCAGAATGGACTCCAGAAAAAGAAAGAAGAGTCAAGAGGATTCAGATTCTGATTCAGAATCTAAATCAACTGATGAGTAATGTTCTGAAATTATTACTCCTTTCTTTTGGCCTCATTATAAAGATTTCGTGTATTAACTGAAGTGTCTCTTATTAACTTATAGAAGCGAAGAATCATCACCAGTGGAGAAGCAAAAGAAAAAGAAAAAGACACAAAGAACACCAAAAAAGTAAGCATTTCTTTGGATAATATTCTATGATAAAATTAATTTTTTATTTCTGATTCATACTTGTTTTTTCCACCCAGAACACAATCCAAAAAGAAAAAGGTTGTTGTTGAGCATTCATCTCCTGAAGAAGATCAATACTATGATGGCTACAGTACCTCATAAGCTATATTACTGTCTATCATCATAATTATTTTTGTTAACATCTTCTTTTATGAATATAGTGAGAGATATGAAATAGGAAGTGAAGATCTAGATGAATTGTTAAGGGGAATCGATGAAAAATCTGCTGCAGAAGGGTATGTCTTGTTGGGTGTATATTTCAGATTTTAGTGTGTTTTCTTCGCTAATAATTGTTTCTTGTTTCGCAGGTAGAACGAAGCTGACCTGCGATCGACAGAAGGTCGCTATGTCTCCTTTGAAACGTAAGAAGCTTTATTTAATAAAATCTTGTTATCATGATTTGGGTGTATTTTATTGATCAAGTTAGGTGTATGTTGTTTATTAAATTGGGTGTATTTCATTTGTTGTGTTGGGTGTATATTGTCTATTCAGTTGGTTGTATCTTGTGCATTCATTTGGGTCTATTTTATACCTGTATCATATTTTGTCTGAATAACATGAAATCTGTTTAGAATATCGGATGTGAACTTGGGAAGTGATGATCCTTCCTCTCAAGGACGCACAGAACAAAGTAGTGTAAACAAGCCGGCAGAGAGCATGTAATTTCTCTTTCAAATAACCGTTACTTTTGTTCTTCTATTACCTTCTACTTCTAATTCTATATATATTTTTTTTAGAAAAAAACCCTTTATTATTTTATTCGAGAAAAAAAGGAGGAAAAAAAAGCAAAAACTGCAAGTATGTAAGTTCTCCAAAAACAAAGCCTGTCTTCTTTTTGAATTGTTTGGGTGTATTTATTGACTTTCTTTGGGTGTATTTTAGGTTGAGTCCGGTTCAACAGTCAGCCAGTGAGCCGGCTGATTCGAATATGATGGTTGTGAGGGAATAGACACCGTCGAAAGCACTTGCAATGTGAGTTTTTCAAGAATATTTCAACCTTATAACCTTATTATTTTCAAAGGCGTTGTTAACCTTTCATTTTTCTTCTTGTTTAGAGTTCCGATTCAAGTTTTTGTGCCAGTGTCCCAAACAACCACTGTGCCGGAATTTGAAGGAACACCTGAGACAGATTTTGAACCAACCCCTCTGCTACAAATTGAAGGAACTACAAAAACGTAAGAAATAGAATTATTTGTTTAGAGTTTGGGTGTATATTGGGTTACAGTTCGGGTGTATATTTGGTAACAGTTTGGATGTATATTGTTCCTGAATAGTTTTTTTTTACGCCATGATTAATTTGTGTGTAACTGTGCAGCACTCCTGAACCCCCCAACAACTTGAAGAAAGCACACCCATGCTTCCCCCAGCTCCAACTAAAATGTAAGTTCATCAGACTGAAATCAATCTTTGCTTATCATCCGTATATTCTTATTCTTATAATACGTTATACATGATGACGCAGTTATTCAGCCGCAGAAGACACTGCTGCCCTATTGATGATGGCACGGACAACATCGTATGTTCCTAGAACAGATCAGATGCCATCATTCAGCCTTGGCCTCACTGATTCAAGCCAAGAAGAAGCATCAACGCAGGAGGGAGCGTCAACGCAGGAGGCAGAAAGGGCAAAATCTCCAAAAGCTGCAAATTTGCTAGAACAATTAGAGAATTTGGTAGAAAAAATAGCAAGAAGTGCAATGAAAGAAGAAAGTAAAAGTCCACAAATTTAAAGGGAGACTGGGGGAGAAAGTTCTGGGAAGTTTGAAACTCCTGCGGGAATAAACCAGAATACGGATGATATGAAACAGAAGTGCTACATCTGGGGGACGCGAGTGAAGACATACGCGGATGGCACAACTAACGAGTATGAGAACATGTGCACTCTGATGGCCCAAGATAAATTCATTTTGACAAAAATGCACATTGCATCACTCCAGGCAGCAACTTATATAGAAGCTGACGTAATATTATAATAACATTAATGTTTTTACACCAAAGTTTACTGCAATGTTTATTAATATAAATTGATTTCGGCATATATTTCTAGATTGTATCTGCCATGTGCCTCATCCTCAACCAGACAAATGATAAAAGGTTTCAAGAACAAGTATACTGTCTCCCCCCCGATATTGTGGTAAGTGTTACTTCTACGCATTTTGGGTGTATTTTCTGTATTCATTTGGGTGTATTTTTTAAGTTCAATTGGGTGTAAATTGTGTAGTCATTTGGGTGTATTTATAGTATTCACTTGGGTGTATTTTCAGTATTATATTTGTTGTTTCACAATTGTTGCAGAACATGGCCATTTCGAAGCACGCAAATGGGGAATTCATATCACTTAAAACCAATAAAGAATTCAGGGTGGAAGACTACCCAAGTTTTATTCCCTTCATAGATGCAAAAAAATTAACTTCGCATCCATATGTAAGTTTTCATTTGTAAAATTTGTTAGTACCGTTCTTTACTTATATGCCAAATAAAATAACACACTGTTGAAATATGGCAATCCTTCAGATTTTTGCACCTGTTTGCTACTCGGACCATTGGTGGTTATGGGTGATTGATACAAGAAAGCGGAGATTTTGTATACTTGACCCGCTACACAAGAAAGCTCCAAGCGATAAGAGAAAGCAGCTTAATAAATTCACTGTAGGTTGGCTTTGTGTTCTCCTTTGGGTGTATTTTGTGGAACCATTTGGGTGTATTTTGTTGATCATGTTGGGTGTATGTTGTTTATTCAGTTGGTTGTATCTAGTGCATTCATTTGGGTGTATTTTATATCTTTAGTATGTTCTAAATAATGATTGTTTGCATTCATTTGGGTGTATTTCATTCGACTGTATTACTGATTTGTTTTGGTATTTAAGGGATATGTAATTTCAAGAATGAGAGCATATGCCGGCGGGGAACCTCTGAAGAAAGGCGAGAAGGAGAAGGAAATGAAAGCATCATACGTTAATATATCAGGCCAAAAATCAACGTATAAATTTGTGACTATGAACATTAAACTTTCCTAAATGAGATTTGTAATTTATTTTCTTCATTTTCAGATATGACTGTGCTATCTACGTTATGAAGTGGCTTGAGTTAATTGAGCCGGAAAACATTAAAAGGGGGAAGTATGAATGGGATAATTGGAAACAGGTAACTGTCTTTAGAACTATATAACTCTGTATTACTTTACTAAATTAATATTGCTGTTTAAACAAAATATACTTTTTAATTGTAGGACGAGGTAGACCACTATAGAGTGGAGTATACTTCGCGGATACTATTCAATGAAATGAGTAAAGAGAGAGATGAAGCAATTAGAGCGAGTAATGCAATAAGACTATCGAAGCCATCATTCGTATTATTGAGTCCGTTTTGTCAGATAAATTCTACTGGTATAGAAAATGAGTAATCCAAGTGCTAGCTAGTTTGTAAATTGAACAAATGCTGTAAAAAATTGCCATTTATAAACAACTTCTATTCAATGAAATTTTTTTCCATAGTTAAACTATATGTGCTGTTAAACTGTTTGTGCTGTATTCAAAAGCTGTATTACAGGTGGTTAAATATGAAGGAAAACATCAAGGCAGATCTAAACACAGATTATAAATTTTACACCCAACGGGAGTTTAATATACACCCAAGATTGCTTAAAATATACATCCAAACTGTCTGTGCTGTTTTCAAAATGTATGAATTTACAGGTACTAAAATATGAAGAAAAACATCAAATCAAATATACACCCATAACCTGCGATTTTTAAACCCAAATAAAGTTGAATATACACCATGAAATCTATCCCCCCCATGATGCTTTGAGACTAAAACCCTGAACCCTAAACACTTAAAATGTAAAATGTGAATTCACAAAAATACACCCAAGAGAACAGTGCTTTTACACTCATATTCTGTAAAACTATACACCCAAGGAGTTATCCCCTGCTGCTGGTACCCTAAACTAATAATTCATAACATGTCCTTGATATTGGCTGGAATTTGAATGCACCACTGATGCAGCATCAAACAAGTTTATCTGAATATAACACTCACATATTAGCTAAACTATTAACGAGAAAAATAAACTCAATCACCACAAATTTAAAGAACATTACTTTTACCTCGCTTAAAACTTTTGTTTTCTTCTTCTTTGTGGCATTTGCAATCTGTTTGTCCAACTTTGAACCTAGCCTATTTTTTGGACGTCCTCTTGTTCGGATCCTTGGCGAGCTTTGAAGCTCGTTAACGGATTCCAAGTTGGCGTCTTCGTGGGATAAAGAAGATGTCCCCTTCCTTTTGGCTTTTAATGATTCCATCTCAGCCATGACGTTATCGTACGCACGGTGCAGAATTGTAGTCAACTCCTCCGATTAGGATGCAAATTCACAAATATTTTGCGAACGAAAAACCAATTGGTCAAACCTCTTGCTTCTTGGCTCCATCAGTGGCTCGTCATGGTTGCTCTTGATGTGTGTGTGTCACCTCTTTACCTTCTTGCTCCATCGTTCCAGTATATATCTAGGTGACACTTGGCTTACTTGTTCAAAGCTTAACACGCTTAGTGCGTGACGACACAGTATCCCTCTCGACTCGAATAATAAGCATTGGCATTTTACCTCGGCTGCAATTGAGTCGTAAGTAACCACAAACTTGTTGAATATTGAACTGGAAACTTGTTCTCCGACTTCGTATACTAAATAGCCTAGAGCGGAATTCGTTAATCTGGTGATGCAATTCGCCTTTCCTCTGAATTGCGCTTGGACTTCCCTAAAATTTTGATGAGTGTACACATCTTGAAACTGAGCTTCAATGGAGGATTTGGTTGCACACGGTATGACCGTATGAAAATCTGCAGCATCTGATTCTCTCTCTGCTTGCTCCCTGCTTCCGAGGCAATTATCGTATTGTTTGACGAATTGAATAAGCGAGCTGTTCCGGGTGATAAACTTGTTAAAAAATGAAGGCATGCTCTCACTCCTTTGTGTGCTTTTCATCCCTACCCAGAAGTGGTGATCCAGATAGATAGGAACCCATATATGATGGTTTTCATACAAATCTGCAGAATACACCCAAACATAGACACGGTCTTCGTACAGATCTGCATAATACACCCAAACACACACAGTAAAATACACCCGAGAGACAGTACAATTTACACCTCTGCTGCAGAATTTAAAAACACATTACCTGAGAGCCACTTGTTGTCGGCAAGACCAAAATTCACCAGAAAATCGTTCCAATTCCTATCGAATGAGTCTTTGCTATGAGAGTTCCAAACAACTTGGCTCATTTCTTGTTCAATATCTGCATGTCCCTTATACCCGTTTAATTTGCTTGGAATCTTCTTCATGATGTGCCAAATACACCAACGGTGAATTGTTGTTGGCATACAGGCCTCTAAAGCTCTTTTCATTGATGCGCATTGATCGGTGAGAAACCCTTTCGGAGCGTTTCCTCCCATGCAACGAAGTCAACATTGAAATAACCATTTGAATGATTCAATTTCTTCGTTTTTCATCAAAGAGCATCCGAGAAGTGTTGACTGACCGTGGTGATTCACCCCGACAAAAGAACCATAGACCAAATTATACCTGAAACAAATTACCATAGTGCAGAATGCAAAATCATTAGGTACACCCAACACATGCTTCGTATACACCCAAAAAACAGCCAATATACACCTCTACTGCGGATTTATAAAAATACATTAATTCAGCATTATAAACAGGGGCAGTTTGTTACCTGTTTGTATTGTAGGTGGTGTCAAATGAAATGACGTCTCCGAAATACTCAAAGGCAGCTCTACTTCTTGCATCGGCCCAAAAAGCCAGCTTAATCGATTGATCCTCCTCGAGTTCAAGCTCAAAAAAGAAATTCGGATTCTTCTCTTTCATTCTTAACAAATATTTCCCGAATTCCTTTGCATCTTCTTGTTCGGAAACATTCCACACTTCCCTGGTAATGTAATTCCTCACGTCCTTTTCGATAAAATTTAACTCGCGGTGACCCCCGGCAGCCGCAACAAATGATTGGTAGGTTTTGCTTGGTCTGATACCGGCCTCCTCGTTATTCTCTATTGTACGACGAATGGACATGCTTAGTTCCCTGTGCTGTTTGAGCATCTCTGCTTTACTTGTACAGCAGGAGTGTGAATGATCTAACACAACCTTTGAAATGATCCAAGCACCGACATCCTTCAATGTGTATATATAAATTCTTGCAGGACAGTTTAAACCGGCTGTCGGATTCGTCTTCTCGGTCGGAGATATTTTAGATTTCCATTTTTCCTCTCTGCTACATGTAATCAATTGATTCTTAATCTCGTTTCCCTTCCTATTTGTGCTCCGAACTCTTATAGAAAAACCTGCAACCTTGGCGTAGTTCCTGTAAAATTTTCCAGCATCTTCAAGGGTGGTAAAAGTCATTCCAACTTTCGGAACAAACTGGTCATCAACAACAGAGAGAGGCTGCAGAATACACCATGTCAAAAACTATAAATACACCCAACTATTGCAAATATAATACACCCGAACGGCACCAACTCAACTAAAATGACAATAAAAGCCATAAGTTGTAAATACACATGCTGCAGAATAGACCGTCACAAAAAATTAAAAACACACCCAATCATGTCTGATATAATACACCCGAATGACAACAACTCAGCTAAAATAACAGAAACAGCCATAAATGTAAATACACCCACACTACCGAAACAAATACACCCAAAAAAGTTCTGATCTATACCCGAGCCTCTGCTATGAATTCCAGATAATCAATCAAAACTAATACATTATATTCAATCCACAGATTTATGTTGACGCGTTAGTCTCACAGTCAATGTTCACGAATTATTCAGCTACACAATGCTATACAAATTACTACAACAAAATTCATAGTAAACGTATGTAAATCAAACCTCAGGAACTTCGTTAGATTCAAATTCATAATCCACTTCGCCCTGATTCAGCTGAGAATCTGACGTTGAATCAACCATTATCTTCAAAACGAATCCAAACTTTGATTTCAGTAAACAAAAATCGATAGAAAACGAAGTTGGAGTTAAAAGAGAGAAGAACGAGAAGAAGAAGAACGAGAAGAAGAAGAAGAACGAGGAGTAGAACGAAGAACGAACCAAATCTAGAAATAAGGAGAGAAGAACGAGAAGAAGAAGAACGAGAAGAAGAACGAAGAAAGGAAACAAATCTTTTAAATTTGGTAGTCATATAGCGCGTGTATTGGACGTAGGGTTGCAGTTTTTGAGGATTTATTGGTTAATGAACTTGTAAAGCATACAAATCCTAATGGCTTGTATGCAGAGCTTTTCTGTAAAAGCAATATATTCCTCTAATTATAAGGTAGTCATAATAAGAATTTATGAAACACAGTCTTAATAATACACTTAGTAGCCTGCAAAACTTATTTGATATATACTAAATTTTGATACGCCTTTTGCGTGATACTTTGATAATATTTTTAATTATATTATTAAAGTTCTAAGTATTGAATAATTTCGAATATCAACTCTTTGTTTTCTTTCCAAGAGACCCTCAGAAATTAAATCTAACAGTGCATGAGAATTTGGTAATGCAATTCAATTTGGTTGAGTTGCAAATAAAAAAAAAGTCTATATCTTTTTGGGCTATTAAAAAGCCCATTTTTGTTCTTTTAAATTTTGGAAAGATCTTTCTATGGGTAATGCAATAGCCAAAAAAAATTCCTCTCCTAACAAATTCGTTTTTTGGGAAAATGTTAATGACAATTTCTACTTGTCCCCCATGTTTGAAAATCATCTGTAATTCTTTTTTTTTTCTTTGGATTTCACTTCGTTACAAATAATTTTTTTTTTTCAGTATCCCCAACCCGACAGATCAAGAACTAATTCGTTGCGGTATTGATCTTTATTTAAGAGTTTGTTATTAGCTAATAAATTGCTGCATACACAAGGCGAAATTTGAATCTCCAACACTTAAACAAACTAGTGAATTAACCACTAGACCAACCGAATTTGATTACTTTCGTTGCACATCATATTCAAAATAGTTCTCCCACCAAAGCTTAAGCCCAAAAAAAACCTTATACTTTATTAAGTCAATGTATCCCACAAAAGCGTGAATCACGACAAAAGTTGGAGCACCACTATATTTTCCATTCAATAACATTAAAGAATTATGGGGCACCAAAAACAAATAGTTCCATCCACTAACACTTAAGAACAAGTTGGGATGCATGGGGTTCCCAATTCTATCCCTTGTATTTAAATATGGGAGTTAAAATCCTTGCTTGTCCAAATCAAAATACCTACAATTATATGTGCATGACGTATTATTGACGGGAAATCCTTATCAAATTTAAAAGAAAAAGAGAGATAAATTTAAAAGGTCCAAAGTGAATAATACCATCATATTAAAATCTTTATTTTAATAAATATATAATGATTTTTTTTAAAATTATAAATTAACAATCTTAACATGTTAGCCAAATCCTTTATACTTATATGGTGAAAGCTGAAATGGATAATCAAACATTATTCTTTTTCATTAAGGAGGGTATTTATGTAATTGTCCATATATAGTGACCAAATTATCATTCCTATTTATGCCGCACCTTCATGACCCTAAGACCTCAACATGCATTAGGGTTTCAGAAATTCTTCTCATGAAACTATGAAAACATGTAAAACTACTCTCATAATTATTGGTTCTTTCCTGTTTTTTAATTTAGGGTTATGTTATGCTACTAGAAAACTCCTCATGTTCGATTTCGATGAAGGAGATGGTGGTGCTATCCATGATGATGTGGATCTACGTGGAAGATACGGTGGCGGATACGGTGGAAATGGTGGAAGTGGGGGAAAAGGTGGAATAGGTGGACATGATGGAAGAAGTGGAAAACATGGACGTAATGGATCTGGTGGTGGACATGGTGGAAATGGGGGAAATGGTGGAAAAGGAGGAAGTGGTGGAAACGGCGGTAATGGTGGTGACGGTGGAAATGGTGGTGGTGGCGGCAATGACAATGACAGATATGCAGAAGCACCTATTAAAGGAGGTGAGAAAGATAGTAACGGAGATGGAGCGAGTGGCGGTGGTTATGCTGGCAGTGGCTCTGGTGGCGATGGTAATCATGATGGTGGTGGAGGAGGAGGTAGCGGCCTCCATTGATACTAGGTTGAGGATATACTATGAAAAGTGAAAATTCATGTGCGGATTAATTTCGTGAAGTTAATAGTTGAAAGTGATTAGATCATAATTTAATCAAATATGTTTAAATTATTTATGAATTCTTAACTATTAACTTCATATTAAATTAACCACACTTAAATTTCTATGTTATGAAAAGCCAGTGTACACAAATAATACATAGCTCCTCTTACTACTGTTGTAATATTTAATGATAAATAACATGAAGAGTAGGACTATTGTATGGCACAAACTATTGTATGAATATTAGCAAAAAAAAAATGTTATATATATTATTTTGTGGATATTTTCTGTATGGCTTTTATTTTTAAATTTAAAAGTAATTAACAATAAATGATATCATATTTGTCTTTTATACCATAAAACAAATTATACAAGAAAAATTTAAAAAATAATTACATGATGTAATTTGACTTAAATAAATATATAAGAAAAAGTTTAAATAAGCTTTTATTTCTTTTAAAATATTCAAATTTTTGGTTTATTTTATTTGTAATAATAATTAGGGATGAAAATAACCGAAGTTTGTGTTAACAGGCCTGGAATAACACAATTTTCTTTTTTTCTTGGGTCCAGTAGCATAGGCTTAAGTTTTTATTTTTGGTATTAGACGGGGCTAAAACCCAAAGAATGCATACCAAAAGCATAACTATTAACTACATGAGGTAACCAGTTTTATGAAGTGTGGGCATTAAGCCCAACAGGCATAAGATTAACTTTCGAGTACTTCTTGTCTATATTAATGTTGGCCCCTTTATAATATTACTCTCAATCTGACAAAAAATGGGATTACTCTCAATTATAATAATAAATTTATAATTTTTAAAGAGATAAAAAAATTATATTTTTTATAATTATAAATATCTAATAAACATAATTATAAATCAAGTTTTCATTCAAAACATAATCATAAATATTGTCTTCAAAGCAAAATAAAGATAATCCAAAATATAATTATAAATATTGTCTCCAAAGCAACATTAACATAATTCAAAACACTCAATTTTTATCTTTATACTCTTGTAAGTTGGGTTGGGAGAAGTTGAATTTTGGCCAAAAAAATTGTAAAAATACCTCCTTACAAGCGGTTTAAGCGGTGCGAGTTAGGCAGGCTTTTACTCCTTGGCGGCCCTAATTTTTCAGTCCGACCCGTCCTTTTTTTGCGGGTTACGCGAGACGACACGGCGAGTTTAGACCCGTTTGACACGTCTAGCGACAGATCCTTAAATGGAACTTAGATGATTAGTCATTAACTTGTCGAATTGGTCAATACCATGAATAACAAAAAAAAAATGTGACAACCTAAAATAATTTAGTGATTTGTTCATTAATTTATTTAAATTAGTGTTGAGAACTCGAATCTCGTTTATATATGTAATAACAATAAATCTTAAATAGAATTTTAATTGGTGATGAATTAATTTTTTATTTTTAAATTAAAAAATACTTGATAAAAAAATAACCGTGAAATTAAAAAATTAAATTCGACCCAAAAAAAAGTACTAGATCTGAGAATTTAATGAAACATTTAGTATCACTGCAACAGAAAACGACGACGTTCCGGTAATTTTAGAACGTTTTATTCGCCGTGTGTTGTCAGAAGCTCAGGGCTAGCAACAGTCCACTGAATCCCGAAAACACCCCTCAAGCTCCATCGCTAGCACACGCATCATCCTTCATATCTCTTCAGGATAATTCTGTCATTTCCGTTATCATTTATTGAAAGCACTTTTTAAAGACGAACGAAGAGGAAATAATTAAATAAATAAAAAA